>NC_091187.1:4766766-4849266 GCF_040958095.1 Procambarus clarkii | reverse complement strand
CGCGTTCAGTCCCCGACGTTCAAGCTTTTTTCTACAGTAAATGTCTCTAAAATGAGGCCGTATCTCGCCCTGACCAACTGTTTTTGGCTCAATTGTAACCCATCCAGCAGCAGTCTGCTGGATAGAAGGGCAGTGGGCCTGATAAAAATAAAAAAAAATAAACATAAATTGTTAGACTAGCTCTTTACATATGCTAGTTGTTTAATTTATTAACTGCTACTAATGCGATGATGATGCAAGAGGAGCCAGTACACATCTATGGATCAACCAATAAAAGCAGCAGACTTCTAGATGTTACTACTGCTCGGCTTAGCCCCCCCCCCATAGCAAGATGGGAATAGGGGGGGGGGGCTGCATTAATAAAATGAATTAAAACTAACATTCAATTATATATTCTCAAACTTATGCAAAAAAAAACTTTACAATCACATTTGCAAAACTTGCACAAATTAATTTTGGCAATTTCGTTTACCCATTATTTGTTTGTTTTTCTTGCTTGAGCCAAAAATGAATTGTTGGGTTCATTACCAGAGACCATTTCCCACCGTGGTAACCCTTCCCACTACCCGCCCCACATGATGGGATTCATAATAAATGAACAAACTAGCATTCAATTATATTCTCAACAAACTTATGCAACCTCCATACAATTACATTAGCAAGCTAACACAAATTCATTGAGCAAGTTTAACTATTCACATACTTTGCGTCATTATATAATGGAATACGAAAAGGAAATTCGCAAAATTCAGAGATAACACCATCAATGGAGTCCAAGAAATACGCTTGTACTTCATTCATAATGATGCGCTGCCAGGAATCTTAGCAAAGTAACCAAAATATTTGCTTACTGTATGTATGTGCAGGATGCACATGACTCTCCGGTTAGGTGGTTGTGGAGTGAGCCCAGCAAATGCAGACTTCCCATAGTCGTAAAAATGCCTTGCATAGAGACCGTTGCAAGCCTCTTGTTGAATCACTTAGGGTGCATATATGTGTGTGTGTGTGTGTGTGTGTGTGTGTGTATGTAACGAGCTTTCAAGAGATTGTCACTTACATAGCTAAACAATATGTAGGGTTCAGTTTCCAAATCAATTATGCGGCTCTCGAACCCTTTTCCCCCGCTACATGTGGGAGATCCCTTTTATTTTTAGCTAAAATATGCATTATATTCAGGGGGGTTCGCCGTGTCATAGCACAACCAAAAGCCCAATATACTCCCCTAAACTTTCCCTATACGTCAACTTTTCCGTTGTACGTCAGGCTGCGAGCAGCCGCGTCCAACAGCCTGGTTGATCAGTCTGGCAACCAGGAGGCCTGGTCGACGACCGGGCCGCGGGGACGCTAAGCCCCGGAAGCACCTCAAGGTAACCTCAAGGTATCCCATCTAAATTTAAAAAAAATGCATTTCCAATATCCAATATATATATATATATATATATATATATATATATATATATATATATATATATATATATATATATATATATATATATATATATATATATATATATATATATATATATATATATATATATATATATATATATATATATATATATATATATATATATACTGTCCCTCCCCCTCCCCCACCCACTCAACCCCCACCCCACCCCCCAGGAATAGGCCTGATTTGTTCAAGCCAAAGCCCAATTCACCCGAGTTTTCTCTATCTCATCTAAAAATAATGTTCATTTCCAATGCCCATTATCCAGCCACCACATATTCCCCATTCCCAAGACCATTTCATAGTGTTAGTGCTGTGGCCATCTACCTAATTTCATCCCAATTAATGACAATTCCCCATTAAATATCGACAAAAATATGCCAAATCATATCACAGCCAAAGCCCATTTCACCCAAGTTTTACCTATCCCATATAAATTTAATGTGCATTTTCAATATCTAATATCCAGGTGCCCTATGTCACGCCCTATTCCCAAGACCATTTCATAGCGCAGTGTCCATCCAGCTGTTTCCAAATATCCAGATGTGTTTATATATCTTCAATCCTACGAAACCAGACCTAACCTAACACAGCTAAGGCCAAATTTATCCCAATTTAATCCAATTTCCACCTAATTTGATCCAATTTATTCAAATTTAATCCAATTCCCGCCAAATTTACCCGAGTTTACCATTTCATAGCACAACCAAAGCCCCAATTTGACCAAGTTTCACCTATCCCAATTAAATTTAATGTGAATCTTCAATATCAGGTCGCCCCCCAGTGTCACAGCCAATTCCCAAAGACCATTTCATAGTAATAGTGCAGTGTTCATCCAGCCATTTCCATGTTCCAGATGTGTTTATATATCATCAAACCTACCAAAAGCAGACCTAACCCAATACGGCTAAGGCCAAATTTAACCAAATTTTCCCCAATTTAAGATAATTTCCACTTAATTTGCCACAATTTTATCCAATTTCCACCAAATTTTACCATAGTTCACCTTATCATAGCACAGCCAAAGCCCCAGTTTGTCCAAGTTTCACTCATTCCATATAACTTTTATGTGTATTTCCAGTATCCAATATCCAGTGGTCGATGTCATACTTCATTCCCAGAGACCATTTCATAGTGATAGTGTAGGGTCTGACGAGCCACTTCCAATATACAGATGCGTTTATATACATCAATCCTACCTAAAAACCAGACCCAACCCAAACATGGCTAAGACCAAATTTAACCAAATGTATCACAATTTAAGACAATTTCTACCTAATTTGCCCCAATTTATCCAAATTTAAGACATTTTCTACCAAATTTACCCGATTTTACGTATTATAGCAAGGTCAATGCCCAATTTTCCCCCCAAGTTTCGCCTATTCCATACACTGCAAATTTAAGGCGCATTTTCAATATGCAGTCCAATAATCTCGACTGTTTTCTTTTTTTATTTGTTAGTTATGGATCTTTGTTAAATATTGTATTTTATATTCTTAGAAAAGTATTTGTTTGGATATTAACCCAACCACCCGGTACCCTAACCTGCGTGGATCTTTGCCGAATATTCCTGTCAATGTTGTTTATGGACTCAACAACCCTGAAGCTAACCTGCCTTGACCTGACGTTAATTGTTGCACCTTCTTTTTTTGGGGGGAAAGTGATGTTTTTGCATCAACCCAACCGCCCTTGCCCATACCTCTGATACCAAAAATCTTGGTTCCATATATGGTATCTTATTCTTGGGACACAGCCAATCCATCCCAACCTAACCTCTATTAACTATGGGTTTAATGACCATTTTTCTCTACATCAGTTCAAACACAACCCAACCTCATATAAATGGATCTGAACTCCATTTGTACACATGTTCTTAGGAAACATGATAAAATTCGCCATATCTCTATCATTAAATAATAAAATTTTTCCTTAACCTGGCCTATAATCCCCCCCGCCCCCCTCGAAATTCTGGCAAATTATGGATATTAAAGAATTAAAGTAGGAATATATTTTCACATTAGCTTAATATAACCCAAATCTAACACAAATTTGTCCCAATTGGGGGGGGGGGATTATAGGCCAGGTTAAGGAAAAATTGTATTATTTAATGATAGAGATATGGCGAATTTTATCATGTTTCCTAAGAACATGTATACAAATGTAGTTCAGATCCATTTATATGAGGTTGGGTTGTGTTTGAACTGATGTAGAGAAAAATGGTCATTAAACCCATAGTTAATAGAGGTTAGGTTGGGATGGATTGGCTGTGTCCCAAGAATAAGATACCATATATGGAACCAAGATTTTTGGTATCAGAGGTATGGGCAAGGGCGGTTGGGTTGATGCAAAAACATCACTTTCCCCCCAAAAAAAGAAGGTGCAACAATTAACGTCAGGTCAAGGCAGGTTAGCTTCAGGGTTGTTGAGTCCATAAACAACATTGACAGGAATATTCGGCAAAGATCCACGCAGGTTAGGGTACCGGGTGGTTGGGTTAATATCCAAACAAATACTTTTCTAAGAATATAAAATACAATATTTAACAAAGATCCATAACTAACAAATAAAAAAAGAAAACAGTCGAGATTATTGGACTGCATATTGAAAATGCGCCTTAAATTTGCAGTGTATGGAATAGGCGAAACTTGGGGGAAAAATTGGGCATTGACCTTGCTATAATACGTAAAATCGGGTAAATTTGGTAGAAAATGTCTTAAATTTGGATAAATTGGGGCAAATTAGGTAGAAATTGTCTTAAATTGTGATACATTTGGTTAAATTTGGTCTTAGCCATGTTAGGGTTGGGTCTGGTTTTTAGGTAGGATTGATGTATATAAACGCATCTGTATATTGGAAGTGGCTCGTCAGACCCTACACTATCAGTATGAAATGGTCTCTGGGAATGAAGTATGACATCGACCACTGGATATTGGATACTGGAAATACACATAAAAGTTATATGGAATGAGTGAAACTTGGACAAACTGGGGCTTTGGCTGTGCTATGATAAGGTGAACTATGGTAAAATTTGGTGGAAATTGGATAAAATTGTGGCAAATTAAGTGGAAATTATCTTAAATTGGGGAAAATTTGGTTAAATTTGGCCTTAGCCGTATTGGGTTAGGTCTGCTTTTGGTAGGTTTGATGATATATAAACACATCTGGAACATGGAAATGGCTGGATGAACACTGCACTATTACTATGAAATGGTCTTTGGGAATTGGCTGTGACACTGGGGGGCGACCTGATATTGAAGATTCACATTAAATTTAATTGGGATAGGTGAAACTTGGTCAAATTGGGGCTTTGGTTGTGCTATGAAATGGTAAACTCGGGTAAATTTGGCGGGAATTGGATTAAATTTGAATAAATTGGATCAAATTAGGTGGAAATTGGATTAAATTGGGATAAATTTGGCCTTAGCTGTGTTAGGTTAGGTCTGGTTTCGTAGGATTGAAGATATATAAACACATCTGGATATTTGGAAACAGCTGGATGGACACTGCGCTATGAAATGGTCTTGGGAATAGGGCGTGACATAGGGCACCTGGATATTAGATATTGAAAATGCACATTAAATTTATATGGGATAGGTAAAACTTGGGTGAAATGGGCTTTGGCTGTGATATGATTTGGCATATTTTTGCCGATATTTAATGGGGAATTGTCATTAATTGGGATGAAATTAGGTAGATGGCCACAGCACTAACACTATGAAATGGTCTTGGGAATGGGGAATATGTGGTGGCTGGATAATGGGCATTGGAAATGAACATTATTTTTAGATGAGATAGAGAAAACTCGGGTGAATTGGGCTTTGGCTTGAACAAATCAGGCCTATTCCTGGGGGGTGGGGTGGGGGTTGAGTGGGTGGGGGAGGGGGAGGGACAGTATATATATATATATATATATATATATATATATATATATATATATATATATATATATATATATATATATATATATATATTGGATATTGGAAATGCATTTTTTTTCAATTTAGATGGGATACCTTGAGGTTACCTTGAGGTGCTTCCGGGGCTTAGCGTCCCCGCGGCCCGGTCGTCGACCAGGCCTCCTGGTTGCCGGACTGATCAACCAGGCTGTTGGACGCGGCTGCTCGCAGCCTGACGTACAACGGAAAAGTTGACGTATAGGGAAAGTTTAGGGGAGTATATTGGGCTTTTGGTTGTGCTATGACACGGCGAACCCCCCTGAATATAATGCATATTTTAGCTGAAAATAAAAGGGATCTCCCGCATGTAGCGGGGGAAAAGGGTTCGAGAGCCGCATAATTGATTTGGAAACTGAACCCTACATATTGTTTAGCTATGTAAGTGACAATCTCTTGAAAGCTCGTTACATACACACACACACACACACACACATATATGCACCCTAAGTGATTCAACAAGAGGCTTGCAACGGTCTCTATGCAAGGCATTTTTACGACTATGGGAAGTCTGCAGTTGCTGGGCTCACTCCACAACCACCTAACCGGAGAATCATGTGCATCCTGCACATACATACAGTAAGCAAATATTTTGGTTACTTTGCTAAGATTCCTGGCAGCGCATCATTATGAATGAAGTACAAGCGTATTTCTTGGACTCCATTGATGGTGTTATCTCTGAATTTTGCGAATTTCCTTTTCATATTCCATTATATAATGACGCAAAGTATGCGAATAGTTAAACTTGCTCAATGAATTTGTGTTAGCTTGCTAATGTAATTGTATGGGGGTTGCATAAGTTTGTTGAGAATATAATTGAATGCTAGTTTAGTTCATTTATTATGAATCCCATCATGTGGGACGGGTAGTGGGAAGGGTTACCACGGTGGGAAATGGTCTCTGGTAATGAACCCAACAATTCATTTTTGGCTCAAGCAAGAAAAACAAACAAATAATGGGTAAACGAAATTGCCAAAATTAATTTGTGCAAGTTTTGCAAATGTGATTGTAAAGTTTTTTTTTGCATAAGTTTGAGAATATATAATTGAATGTTAGTTTTAATTCATTTTATTAATGCAGCCCCCCCCCCCCCTTTTCCCATCTTGCTATGGGGGGGGGGCTAAGCCGAGCAGTAGTAACATCTAGAAGTCTGCTGCTTTTATTGGTTGATCCATAGATGTGTACTGGCTCCTCTTGCATCATCATCGCATTAGTAGCAGTTAATAAATTAAACAACTAGCATATGTAAAGAGCTAGTCTAACAATTTATGTTTATTTTTTTTTTATTTTTATCAGGCCCACTGCCCTTCTATCCAGCAGACTGCTGCTGGATGGGTTACAATTGAGCCAAAAACAGTTGGTCAGGGCGAGATACGGCCTCATTTTAGAGACATTTACTATAGAAAAAAGCTTGAACGTCGGGGACTGAACGCGGGCCTGCACGAGAGTTGTTCTTGACACTCAAATGTTTAGAGATTAAAATCTCTATAATTAGAGGGGGCAACTAAAATACCGCATTATTTAGTGAAATATTGCAATGTCCAATAGTTTGGACGTTGGGGAACTGAGTCAGGACTTGCACGAAGGTTACTCTGCATCTGGTCTAAATGAGGACACACGTGGGAGAAAGAGAGGAAGCAAGATTTACTCCCTCAGAAAACCTTAAAAAAAAATTGTAAGCCAGAGTTTTGAAAACATTGGCAAACCTTTTGATACAGAATGAAACTTTTAAACAATAACATATACCTTTTTAGTTAGTTTAAAAGTTTACATTTATTGTAATGATGATGCCTTC
The DNA here is from genome assembly GCF_040958095.1 of Procambarus clarkii. NCBI lineage: Eukaryota > Metazoa > Arthropoda > Malacostraca > Decapoda > Cambaridae > Procambarus > Procambarus clarkii. The sequence continues at coordinate 4,842,068 of NC_091187.1, read as the reverse complement.
CTAACATGGCTCATTAAAATAATTTTTTGTTTATGAAATCGTGTAAGTATTTATGCAATATTTATTATAAAACAATCATAATACGCAGTGGCATATCATTTTTATAAAGAGGCTTTATAAGGTAAATATAATGGCAATGCAGAAAATCTTTCTATCTGACATATATTTATTTTAAATAAATACACTTGGGCGAAAAACATGTCTATTGCCCGCGTGAGCGACTTGGGTGGGCTCTTGCAGATTCTATGTATTTTAATCTCTAAACATTTGAGTGCCAAGAACAACTCTCGTGTAGGCCCGCATTCAGTTCTCGATGTTCAAGCTTTTGCTATAGTAAATGTCTCTAAAAATGAGGCCGTATCTCGCCCTGACCAACTGTTTTTGGCTCAATTGTAATTTCCCATCCAGCCGCAGTCTGCTGGGCAGGAAACAGTGCAGGTTTGGAAGGCTTTGGAAATTAAAGCACCGTAAGATTGTGAGTGTTCAAGTCTAGGGGGGACTAAGCATTTTTTGTGTGTGAATGTGCAAAGCCCGTGTTTATTTGTTTAAGTTAAAAAATGAGTTTTTGTTTGTGTATAAGAGTTTAGCAATGTGTTTAAGTAAGATTGTGCAACTGTTTTAAGTTTAGGGGGGACTAAGTATTTTGCGCGAATGTGAAAGCCCTGGGTTTATTTGTGTAAGTTAAAAATTGAGTTTTTGTTTGTGTATAAGAGTTTAGCAATGTGTTTAAGTAAGATTGTGCAACTGTTTTAAGTTTAGGGGGGACTAAGTATTTTGCGCGAATGTGAAAGCCCTGGGTTTATTTGTGTAAGTTAAAAATTGAGTTTTTGTTTGTGTATAAGAGTTTAGCAATGTGTTTAAGTAAGATTGTGCAACTGTTTTAAGTTTAGGGGGGACTAAGTATTTTGCGCGAATGTGAAAGCCCTGGGTTTATTTGTGTAAGTTAAAAATTGAGTTTTTGTTTGTGTATAAGAGTTTAGCAATGTGTTTAAGTAAGATTGTGCAACTGTTTTAAGTTTAGGGGGGACTAAGTATTTTGCGCGAATGTGAAAGCCCTGGGTTTATTTGTGTAAGTTAAACAAAAAAAAAATGAGTTTGTTTTTGCGAGCGAGTTTGTTTAAGCATGTGCTATAATTAAAAAACTTCCAAAGTAATGACAGTAATGCCAAAATGAATTCATCTTTTCACATTTTTGAAAGGTGGAGGTGTAACATTTTCTGAAAACCTTTGCGCTTGATATATCGATGCGCTATATGAAGTTATTGGGCCCCCACCACAATAGCTGAAAACTATTATGATGTTAAAAAATGAAATTTAATACAGAATACGAACAGATTCCCAGTACATATTAAATTGCTTAAACCACTCAACTACTTTCCTTTACAGTATATTTACCAGTGTCAAATTAATGTTTGGAGTGTCAAACCCAACACAATATGGCTGAGGCCCCACTATTTAAACTTCTTTTCATATGCTATGAAATATCACAGGTATTGTTAATGCTTGTAACGTTTATTACAAAAGATAGAGTTACATTTGATGCTATTTTTCATATTAAAATCTAATTTGAGGCCCGAAAAATATATCTATAAACAGGTTAGAACCATATAAATGCAAGTATGCCTTTTTCACCAGTATTCAACTGAATACCACAGAAAATGGAATCTTTACTTTAGCTACAGAAAACAGAGCAAAGCCAAGGGGGGATGACTGGAATAAACAGTTTCCAACCTGACTCTTCTCGCACATAAACATGTCTTTCTTGACCTCATTTCAAATTATATAGAGTACTGAAAGCTCATTTTCCATAGCAAATATACTAAGGAACTCATTTTACGACTAGAACGCAAACTAGGACCCCTCATTCAGATTCAAAACACGAGAATTATTGACTGAACATATCCCCACTATCAAGCACACAGGACTCTTTAAAGCTATCTTAACTTCTTTAAAACCCCAATATGACCCATCTCACATGCAGATCCTGTTCTATGACTCGCCCTTCATGTCAATGTACCCCACAGTATCATGCAAATTCAAGATAAGGCTTACTACACCTATATATCCAAAATGGTCTTTGTAAGGAATCTTGACCCCCCCTTGTATGCTTGACCCCCACTGGGGTTATCCACCTCTGACCATTACAGAAAATGGAGCTGTGCCCAAGGGCTCCCTATACTATTCAGTCATAGTTTCATTAAAGTACTCCAAAAACTTCTATATTCGCTTTCAACTGTGTTTCTTGGTTTGAATCTATTGAACATTCACCCTCTGATCCATTCAAAAGTAAGGGCCCCCAAATTGATACCGTAGTACTCTCGTAACACCCCCGGGACAAATCGTGCATTTTGCTCATGCCATTAAAATACTCCAAAAACGTTTATACGCCTTTCACCAGTGTATTTTTTGGTTTCCAACTATTGAACATTCATCCTCGGTACCTCTCATAAGTAGAAACCCCCTTCTTGAGGCCCTAGACTCATCTTAAAAGCTCGAGACGAATCGTGCAAAAAAACAGGTTAGGATAGGGCACCAGTTCCTCAGGTACACCATGGGTGGTGGTCCCCCCGGGACCCCAGGGGGGACCACCACCCCACCACCGCCAGCAAGCCAGGAGCGCGCTGACTGTGCCCTAACCTAACCACCTAAAACAAGAGGGATGGACGATCTGGCCCGACAGGGTCAAGTCGGCATGGAAGTGCCCAACCGTTTCTGAAATTTTTTTACCTCAATTCGTCTCCTTATTCACTACTGGGTTGGTTAGGTTCGGTCATATATCTACATTAATTTTAACTCCAATAAAAAAAATTGACCTCATACATAATGAAATGAGTAGCTTTAACATTTCATACGAAAAAAAATAGAGAAAATATATTATTTCAGTAAAACTTGGCTTATTAGGCAAATCGGGCCTTGCATAGTGGGCTGAGAATATATATATTCTATATATATATATATATATATATATATATATATATATATATATATATATATATATATATATATATATATATATATATATATATATATATATATATATATATATATATATATATATATATATATATATATATATATATATATATAGTTATATATATATATATATGTCGTACCTAGGAGCCAGAACGCACTTCTCAGCCTACTATGCATGGCCTGATTTGTCTAATAAGCCAAGTTTTCATGCATTAATGTTTTTTCGACGACCTAACGTACCTAACCTAACCTAACCTAACTTTTTCGGCTACCTAACCCAACCTAACTTTTTCGGCTACCTAACCTAACCTAACCTATAAAGATAGGTTAGGTTAGGTTAGGTAGGGTTGGTTAGGTTCGGTCATATATCTACGTTAATTTTAACTCCAATAAAAAAATTGACCTTATACATAATGAAATGTATATCATTTCATAAAGCAAATGAAATGCTTTATCATTTCAAAAGAAAAAAATAGAGAAAATATATTAATTCAGGAAAACTTGGCTTATTAAGCAAATCGGGCCTTGCATAGTAGGCTGAGAAGTGCGTTCTGGCTACTAGGTATGGCATATATATATATATATATATATATATATATATATATATATATATATATATATATATATATATATATATATATATATATATATATATATATATATATATATATGTATATATTGTGACGATAATCTCTTTCAAGAGAGAGATTGAGCCTGCTCTTCCCTACATAATTGCGTCAAAATACAAGATACTATATACAAGATACGTCCACCAAGTATCGCCAAACGTTTTGCCCAGAGAGCAAATCGTACCCAGCACACAGTGACACCTGTGTGCTGGGTACACAGCGCCGTAACCCACTAACTACTCATCCTCTGCCTGCCTGTCGCTGATTGGCTGGTGACTCGTCGCCCCTGCCCTCCGCCTCCACCACAAGTCGACGTCTGGGCTGCAGTGCGCCAGTATCGTCAGAATATCTCAGTGCTCCAAGCAGTTGACATCTCTCGCTGGTAGACTAAGCCTTGGCTTTCGTGTACTAAGGGAGGTGGCAGCTCGAAGCCAGTATTCCAGCACCACTTATATTTTATTTTGCTATCACTGTAACTTACTTGTCTTAACGTAACTTTTCATTTGCCAGTGATTATTCATGTTATTTTGTTTGTTGACTTATCTTCCATATTTTTGTGATTACCTTTATTCATGTCTTGTTTTACTAGAGTAATTAAAATTTCATTGTTTTATACTTGTGTTTTGTGTGTCTTCCCATTACCTTACCACAGACGAAAGGACCAACTTTTCTCTTTTTTTTTTCGTGATGTGACGAGGCCCTGCCCCTAGCTTTTGAAACAGCCGAACACCAACGCTTTACCGTCACATAACGTGGGGGCCTGTCCTAGGAGCTTCACTCAGGTACTGGTGCCAAGTAGTCCATATCCACACCAAAAAGGCGGGAAACGCTGGCGGGTGGCACCAGCTCCGACACTGCTGCTGAAAATTCGTGTTAATTTCGTCTCCACTCAACGTTGCATGGCCTAACTGCTGCCCAGCGCGAGTTAAGTGCATGGAGACTTAATATGCCATAACTCACAGTGAACCCTAACAGTAATCAACCAAAGTTAACCATTTTTCGCCTGCCTATCTAAGACACTTCTGCCAAGCGTTCCCCATACGCCTATCCCTACTATAATTCATCAAGTATCCACCTTTTGAAACACTACCAAGAATGTATCGCTGAAAACATGCCCAAACATAACAACAAGCAAGGTAGGGGTGCCTCTCGCTCTGGATCCATTACTCCTAGAGATCTGAATGGAAAACTGGCAACGCTGCAACCCTCGCCGATGTTGGTAAACACAGCATCCGCTCCCCCTCCTCACTCCCCCCCTTCAACTCACCTCGAATCTCTAGCTGTAGAATTCATTCAATCTATGGCTCCCTGTCTAAACTTCAAACCTCTCAGAAGTAACCCATGGCTTCAGAAACTGCACAACCTTGTGCAAATGCAATCTGAAGCTATTTCGGCCCTCCAAATCACAGTCACCCGACAACAACAAACCATAGACCGCCTCCTTGAATCGTCGACGAACAACAACCAAGAAATTCTCAACTTACAAACTGTTGCAAATGGTGCAATGGATCAAATACATAAGATTCAGGCCGAGGAAACCCTCTCAGCTCAAAGTGACTTCCTTCAAAAGCTGGAAAAACAGATCAATCTCCTTCAGATTCACCAGGCGGCTTCCGAAGATGACCAAGAGCAACAACAACTTCATGACTCCCTGATAATTAGCTCTACTGATCTACCTGATGAACAACAAGGTGAGAATTGTTGTAATATAGCCCACACCCTAATTAATTCAAAAATCAGAGTCAATGTTGAAATCAAATCAGCTATCAGGATCGATAAAAACAGTCCCCGTAGCAGCAGGAGAATGCTCATCAAACTTGCAAATCCCTCTGTGAAATTTGACCTCATACAATCAGCTGCTAAGTATAAAACCAACCTCTATATAAATGAGTGTCTTACAAAGCAGCGTGGATCCCTCCTCTACAGGCTGCGTCAAATTCGCAAACAAAACCCTGGTGTTATCAAGCAGTGCTACACTAGGAATGGAACGATTTTTGCGAAGAAGGAAAGTACAGGAAAAAGATATGAAATAAAATGTGACCAACAACTACTGGCCTTCTTTAGTGATTGTGGTATATCTGAAAACCTGAACCCGACCTATGCCAGTACTTAAAATAACTCTTTCAGTGCCTGAGCCTAACCTAACTTAATCTAACTTTGTCTAAGGTGCTGTCTCTCCCTTACCATTTACCTAATGTTCTCTTATTCATATAATTTCCTAAATAATCCATCAAGTCTCCATGCACTTATGCAAGCATCTACCTCAGTTTTATTGTAAAATTTTACTCTTAAATCTAATCTTACCCTATTCCATTTAAATTGTAAATTTAATTGTATTGATCTATGTCATTTATTGAAATCAATTATTGATCTCATTTTGTTCTTTTAATTAAGTTCATTCTAATTATAGGTTAAAACTAAGCTAATTAAAATTTATTATCTTTAAGATTATTTTACGTTACAATTATCATTTGTCAAAATTTTTTTTTATATATTCATCTTGACAGTCTCTACTGATTTATTTTGTTCTCTCCACCAAACTCGTGTATCCTCCATGGCTATCTAGTGACTTTTATTCTACCTCTAATTGTTTCAATTCTTTTGTTAACTTGCATATATTGTTGTGTTTTGCCATAATTATTCTCTAATTTTAGCAGATTCAATACTTTGTAAGCTCTTATTGTATTGTTATATTATTATATTGCTGTGTTTTGCTATAATAACTTTCTATTTTACAGCAGATTTAGTTTTCATCTGTCCCTGAAATTGCTTATCTTATTGTATCGTGACATTATCTTATCTATATGCTTACTGATATTGATCCAGATCGAAATCTTCTGTCCCATATCCACACAAATCAGCACATTGATCATCATTATTGCAGGTATTACACAGCAAATCTTGCAAAAAACAAACTCCTAAATAGCACCTGCTTATCAGTTTACAACCAAAATGTTAGGTCACTTGGTAAACATTTTGATGATATAAATGCACTTCTTACAGCACTAGGTACTAAATTATCTTTCAACATTTTAACAGAAACTTGGCTAAGTAATGACTATACCCAACTCTACAATTTAGCTAGTTATAAAGCCATTCATAACTGCAGGCCTAATAAAAAAGGTGGCGGTACAGCAATATATTACAAAGATACCTTCACTTGCAATAGTGTCATTAGTGATAGAGACGACTATTGAGAATATACCTTTGCCAAGTTCTCCAGTAAATCTCTTAAATCCTCCCTGATAATCGGTGCCATCTATAGATTTCCTAATACCAACATAGCTTTATTCTCTGACAATGTAAGGAATCTTATCATAAATAACAATCTCAACAAAAATCACATCATTCTGGGAGGTGATTTCAATATTGACCTGGGTCTTCAAAACAGCCCTCAAGTTGATTATTTCCGTAACAGCATGCACTCCTGTATGTTAATCCCCACAATCACCAAGCCCACCCGAGTCACTCAAACATCTGCCACTACCCTGGATCACCTATGGACTAATATAACAGCTCCCCTTACATCTGGGGTAATTTATGACAGAACAACTGACCACTATCCTACTTTCCTCATAGCAAACATTGACACATCACCACCAGAAACCAAGAAACTTTCATTCAGGCTACATAGTGAATCAGCTTTAGGCAATCTCTCTAATGCACTCCACAATATTAACTGGGAATCTGAATTTAATAATTCACAGGATATAAACTCATCAACTAACCTCATTCTCTCCAAAACTCTAAGCCTCTACAACAGTCACTGTCCCCTCCTTACCAAACAAGTAACTGATAAAAGAAAAAATAACCCGTGGCTCACAAGTGGCATAATTAAATCAATCAACAAAAAACATGAATACGAAAAGAAATTTAGGAGTGGCCTAGTTTCAGTGGAAGAAGTTAAAAGGTACTCGTCAGTGCTTACCAGTATCATAAGAAAAGCAAAACTTTCATATTATGAGACTAGATTCAAAGAAGCAAAAGGCAACATGAAACCCAGCAAACATTTTCATGTTTTTAAAACATCCTAAAAACGACATTTCATTGTTTTCAGCACGTTTATAATTACGTTTAGAAAAGGTTTTTTGAGAACTTTTATATACAACCTTAGAACGTAAATAATTAACATTTCTAAAAACTTTTTTATAATCTTTTAATTACCTACATTAAAACCTTTAGGGTAAATTAGGGTATAATAATTTTTTAATTCATATCTGAAATAGAAAGGGAGAGAAAGAAAGAAGACATATCTGAGAAAGAAATGGACATCCTATATATGTATGTGTAAATTACAAATAAATAGGGTACAAAAAGAGAATTAAAATATTATATTTATTTAATTAAGAATGAGTATTACAACAAAATATATGTAATAGCTCGAAATATATAGACTATATAACAGAATATAAAAGTAAAAATTTAAAAATCTATATATGCAATATGTGAACACAATAGATTTTGTGATCAAGCAGCCTGTGATTCATGTCATGCTGAGATCAGTCTGACGTTACAAGCAGTTATTGTTACTTAAAACTAAAACAAGTAAAATTTTCCGAGTATACATATAACACTATAGTTTTTCTATGACTAATAATAAAAATCTATTAATCAAAAGTTTAGGACTAATTAACTAAAAATAAAAATCTACAAGTGAATGCAAACACAGTCAAGTATAATATTCATGTAGAAAGAGAAAGAAAAAGAGAGAGAGAAGGAAAGAAAGAGAAATGGATAAAGAGAGAGAGAAAGAAAAGAAAAAACAGTCATGTATAATATTCATATTAGCACCATGCAATATAACTTAGATTAAGTAAAAATCTCAGACATTTTTAAATCAAATGAAATATGAGAGCCAGAGAGAGAGACCCAGAGCCAGAGAGAGAGAGCGAGAGCCAGAGAGAGAGCGCCACAGAGCCAGAGAAATAGAGAGAGCGTGAGCCAGAGCCAGAGAGAGAGAGAGCGTGAGCCAGAGAGAGAGAGAGTCAGAGCCAGAGAGAGAGAGAGCCAGAGAGAGAGAGAGAGAGCGAGAGAGCCAGAGAGAGAGCCAGAGCCAGAGAGAGAGAGCCAGAGAGAGAGAGAGAGCCAGAGAGAGAGAGAGCCAGAGAGAGCAAGAGAGCCAGAGAGAGAGAGAGAGAGAGTGAGAGAGAGAGAGAGAGACAGAGCCAGAAAGAGAGAGAGCCAGAGAGAGAGAGAGAGAGCCAGAGAGAAAGAGAGAGCCAGAGAGAGAGAGAGAGCCAGAGCCAGAGAGAGAGAGAGAGCCAGAGAGAGAGAGAGCCAGAGCCAGAGAGAGAGAAAGAGAGAGCCAGAGAGAGAGAGAGCCAGAGAGAGAGAGAGAGAGCCAGAGAGAGAGAGAGAGCCAGAGAGAGAGAGAAAGCCAGAGAGAGAGAGAGAGAGCCAGAGAGAGAGAGAGAGCCAGAGAGAGAGAGAAAGCCAGAGAGAGAGAGAGAGCCAGAGAGAGAGAGAGAGAGCCAGAGAGAGAGCCAGAGAGAGAGAGCGAGAGAGAGAGAGAGAGAGAGAGAGAGAGAGAGAGAGAGAGAGAGAGAGAGAGAGAGAGAGAGAGAGAGAGAGAGAGAGAGAGAGAGAGAGAGAGTGCGAGAGAGAGAGCCAGAGAGAGCAAGAGAGAGAGCAAGAGAGCCAGAGAGAGAGCGAGAGAAAGAGAGAAAGAAAGAGAAAGAAAGAGAGAGAGAGAGAGAAAGAGAGAGACAGACAGACAGAGACAGAAAGACACACACACAACAAAAGAGGAGACAGAACAAAATTAAGGCAAGGAGAGAGAAGACAAAACAGAAACAACAGAGAGAGGAGAGAAATGAGAAATCATTGAAGAGAAGGGGAAGAGAAACACAAGATAAGAAAAAGATACAAGAAAAATATACAAGATAAAAATGACATAAATGAATACCACAAATATAAAAAGTAAAGGAAGAGAGAAGCTAGAAGAGACAGGAAACGAGAGGTGTTAGAAGAGAGGAGGAAAGGAGAGATTAAAAGACAAGAAAAACAGGAGAGAAACGTAAAAGAAATAAAAAAAGGGACATTTGTGAGGAGAGAAAATAAAGAGACCAGAGAAGACCATATATCAAGAGTGTGAGGATAAAGACTTATATATTTTCTTAGTAGACATCCTCTGGCTCTTGTTGCCCCTCTTGTATACGAATTGTACTTGCAAGTTTTCCCTGAAAAGATATTAACAAAATTAATATTTAATTATTTATTTATATAAATTACACACACACAAACTTTATATATATATATATATATATATATATATATATATATATATATATATATATATATATATATATATATATATATATATATATATATATATATATATATATATATATATATATATATATATATATATATATATATATATATATATATAAGCCAAGTTTTCATGAATTAATGTTTTTTCGTCTACCTAACCTAACCTAACCTAGCTTTTTTTGGCTACCTAACCTAACCTTACCTATAAATATAGGTTAGGTTAGGTTAGGTAGGGTTGGTTAGGTTCGGTCATATATCTACGTTAATTTTAACTCCAATAAAAAAAAATTGACCTCATACATAGAGAAAAGGGTTGCTTTATCATTTCATAAGAAAAAAATTATAGTAAATATATTAATTCAGGAAAACTTGGCTTATTAGGCAAATCGGGCCTTGAATAGTAGGCTGAGAAGTGAGTTCTGGCTACTAGGTACGACATATATATATATATATATATATATATATATATATATATATATATATATATATATATATATATATATATATATATATACCAGAGACCAATTATATATATATATATATATATATATATATATATATATACCAGAGACCAATTATATATATATATATATATATATATATATATATATATATATATATATATATATATATATATATATATATATATATATATATATATATGTGTGTGTGTGTGTGTGTGTATATCACAAAAATAAACACGTGATTAAGAATGTGACAATGTCAGACCACGGAGGAAAAATGAAACAGGAAATTTCCTTAAGTACTTTCGTATATTAAATACATCTTCAGAAGGTCATTTTACAGATCGAGTGATGGGTATAAATAGGCAGGAAGGAGTGGTGAAGTAAGGTGAGGTACAATACTTGGACAACGCAGAAGGCCCATTGGCCCATCAGATGCACCCAATTGGCACATCCGATGTAGCCCAATGGCCCATCTGATACAGCAGATATACAAGCATAATATATAGGTAATTATAACATAAAGAAGTAAATATATACAATAAATTAGTGAGACAAATGTTTTTCAATGATTCTACTTAAATCGCCCTTTAGCTGATCTATTAGAAATGGATCTAAGTTATATAGACCACTGCTAATATTCAAATTACTTTCTTTGGTGATCTGTATCAAAGCAGATTCAATTATGTTTCTGTTATAGGTGCTTTTACAATTTGTTATTGAAGAAGCACTCTCCCAATCAATTTGATGAGCTTTTTCTGACAAATGCACAAACAAAGCATTAGACAATTGGCCATGTCTTACAGAGTATTTATGTTGCGATATTCTACATTTTAAATCTTTAGATGTTTGCCCGACATAGAACTTGTTACATTCCTTACAAGGTATTTTATAAATGACGCAATTATCACTACGAGGGCTGTTCCTTACTAATAGCTTACCAACAGTGTTTTCGTAGCTAAACATTACATCTATATTAAAAAGTTTCAAGGCCTTGACAATATTCTCAAACCCAGAGAAATATGGTAAACATAACACATTCTTTGGGCGAATCCTTTCACTGCATACATTATTATAATATGTACGACGAGCTTTGTTACGACAAACTTCCAAAAAATTCAGTGGGTAACAAAGCTTAAGACCAATCGAATCAATATTCTTAAATTCTTCATCTAAGAATTCTGGACTCACAACTCGAAGAGCTCTTAGATACATTGAAGAAAAAATTGACTTTTTTACATTGTATTTATGCCCTGAAAAATAATGAACATAAGATAAATTGTTCGTAGGTTTTCTGTAAACACTAAACTTTAATGAAGAGTTTTCCCTATGAATAAGCACATTTAAGAATTGCAAACATTTATCAATTTCAGTCTCCATAGTAAATTTTATGGAGGTGACTTGGTCATTAAGTTTGGCTACAAATTCGTCTGTGTTTACATCTGAAGGCCAAATACACAAGATATCATCAACATATCTAAACCAAGGAATGATTCCAGGAGTTATTTTTGAAACAAATTTCTTTTCAAAGAATTCCATGTACAGGTTTGAGAGCAATGGCGAAAGAGGATTCCCCATTGCCATTCCAAAAGTCTGTAAATAATACTCATTATTAAAGGTAAATTTACATTCTTTAATGCACAACTTAACAAGACTGACAATAATATCAGCAGAAAGAGGTAAGTCATGGCTCATTAGTTCACGAGCAAGATAATCGAGAATATCATCGACCGGTACCTTAGTGAACAAGGAACAAACGTCAAAACTGATTAACTTTACATCAGGAGTGACAGGAACACTATTCAATTTGTTAACTAAATCAAGAGAATTTGTCAAATGAGAAGAGGAGATAGTTCCTAACAAAGGGGACAAGATTTTGGTAAGCCATTAGGATTTGGATTCTAGATTCTTCAACGTACACTAAGCTTAGGAAAAATCCTCTTGAGGACATCATCAAGTTCTTCAATAGTAGCTTGAGGAAGTTGTTAAGTAAACATAAAGATCTTCTTAGTCAATTTACTACTTCATCACCTTCATTACCATATCTATATGGTCTTGTCAAGACGCATAAGCCTAACAATCCCATGAGACCTATCATCAGTTCTGTGGGATCCATTTCTTACAAACTCTCCAAATGGCTTACCAAAATCTTGTCCCCTTTGTTAGGAACTATCTCCTCTTCTCATTTGACAAATTCTCTTGATTTAGTTAACAAATTGAATAGTGTTCCTGTCACTCCTGATGTAAAGTTAATCAGTTTTGACGTTTGTTCCTTGTTCACTAAGGTACCGGTCGATGATATTCTCGATTATCTTGCTCGTGAACTAATGAGCCATGACTTACCTCTTTCTGCTGATATTATTGTCAGTCTTGTTAAGTTGTGCATTAAAGAATGTAAATTTACCTTTAATAATGAGTATTATTTACAGACTTTTGGAATGGCAATGGGGAATCCTCTTTCGCCATTGCTCTCAAATCTGTACATGGAATTCTTTGAAAAGAAATTTGTTTCAAAAATAACTCCTGGAATCATTCCTTGGTTTAGATATGTTGATGATATGTTGTGTATTTGGCCTTCAGATGTAAACACAGACGAATTTGTAGCCAAACTTAATGACCAAGTCACCTCCATAAAATTTACTATGGAGACTGAAATTGATAAATGTTTGCCATTCTTAGATGTGCTTATTCATAGGGAAAACTCTTCATTAAAGTTTAGTGTTTACAGAAAACCTACAAACAATTTATCTTATGTTCATTATTTTTCAGGGCATAAATACAATGTAAAAAAGTCAATTTTTCTTCAATGTATCTAAGAGCTCTTCGAGTTGTGAGTCCAGAATTCTTAGATGAAGAATTTAAGAATATTGAATTGATTGGTCTTAAGCTTTGTTACCCACTGATTTTTTTGGAAGTTTGTCGTAACAAAGCTCGTCGTACATATTATAATAATGTATGCAGTGAAAGGATTCGCCCAAAGAATGTGTTATGTTTACCATATTTCTCTGGGTTTGAGAATATTGTCAAGGCCTTGAAACTTTTTAATATAGATGTAATGTTTAGCTACGAAAACACTGTTGGTAAGCTATTAGTAAGGAACAGCCCTCGTAGTGATAATTGCGTCATTTATAAAATACCTTGTAAGGAATGTAACAAGTTCTATGTCGGGCAAACATCTAAAGATTTAAAATGTAGAATATCGCAACATAAATACTCTGTAAGACATGGCCAATTGTCTAATGCTTTGTTTGTGCATTTGTCAGAAAAAGCTCATCAAATTGATTGGGAGAGTGCTTCTTCAATAACAAATTGTAAAAGCACCTATAACAGAAACATAATTGAATCTGCTTTGATACAGATCACCAAAGAAAGTAATTTGAATATTAGCAGTGGTCTATATAACTTAGATCCATTTCTAATAGATCAGCTAAAGGGCGATTTAAGTAGAATCATTGAAAAACATTTGTCTCACTAATTTATTGTATATATTTACTTCTTTATGTTATAATTACCTATATATTATGCTTGTATATCTGCTGTATCAGATGGGCCATTGGGCTACATCGGATGTGCCAATTGGGTGCATCTGATGGGCCAATGGGCCTTCTGCGTTGTCCAAGTATTGTACCTCACCTTACTTCACCACTCCTTCCTGCCTATTTATACCCATCACTCGATCTGTAAAATGACCTTCTGAAGATGTATTTAATAAACGAAAGTACTTAAGGAAATTTCCTGTTTCATTTTTCCTCCGTGGTCTGACATTGTCATATATATATATATATATATATATATATATATATATATATATATATATGTCGTACCTAGTAGCCCGAACGCACTTTTCAGCCTACTATGCAAGGCTCGATTTGCCTAATAAGCCAAGTTTTCCTGAATTAATATATTTTCTCTAATTTTTTTCTTATGAAATAATAAAACTACCCATTTCATTATGTATGAGGTCAATTTTTTGTTATTGGAGTTAAAATTAACGTAGATATATGACAGAACCTAACCAACCCTACCTAACCTAACCTAACCTATCTTTATAGGTTAGGTTAGGTTAGGTAGCCGAAAAAGTTAGGTTAGGTTAGGTTAGGTAGGTTAGGTAGTCGAAAAACAAATAATTCATGAAAACTTGGCTTATTAGGCAAATCGGGCCTTGCATAGTAGGCTGAGAAGTGCGTTCTGGCTACTAGGTACGACATATATATATATATATATATATATATATACATATATATATATATATATATATATACATATATATATATATATATATATATATATATATATATATATATATATATATATATATATATATATATATATATATATATATATATATATATATATATATAATTTCGTAAACCTCACCCTGTAAGCATTCATGTTTCTACATGTTAAACAAGCTACGAGGATGAGGGAAGGGGATGTTCCCTCCATGCTGGATATTATATTTACCAGGAAAGAGAAAGATATATTTATCATTCAGTACCTCCCTCCTTTGGTACCTCCCTTTTCCTCCTTTCAGTACCTCCCTCCTTTTACCCAAGTGACATGGTCACTTGGGTAAAAGTGACCATGTCTTTTTGGGAATAAAGTATGCAATGCATTATAATCTGGAAGAAAATGAGCTTGAAGCAGTTGAAAAACCTGACTTATGGAGAGGTCATTATGGGGAACTCAGATATTTCCTTAAGGAATTTGACAAACACTTGCTGTTAGGACATGAAGTAAATGAGATGTATGTCAAGTTTTGTGAAATATTCATTCAAAATGATCTGCTACCAGAAATTTTAGCCAAATATCCCCAGTTTGCTAACTGTAGGTAGTAACTAAGTGATTGTAACCTATCCACCGCTGCCCACTGGATGGGGGGCGGTGTGCAGGACAAACATATAAATTTTGACACTAGCTCTCCACATATGTCAGTTGCTTAATTTAGAACCTGTACTTGAGGTCGATCTCGAACCCATTGTTGATATGATGACTTATATTGAATTTTGTAACTAGCTCATCAAGATTGTAACTTGCTTAGCTAAATGAATTGTGGGGTTCAGTCCCTGAGCCCATTATGTGCCTCTGTAACCATTTCCACTACCGCCCACAAGATGGGTATGGGGTGCATAATAAATGAACTAAACTAACTAACTATGATAATGGCACAACAAAATTTATACTAAAGCAGAGATGCAGAACTAGGAAAAGGGGAAAAATTGCCCAAACATACAAGCAATACAAAGATGCGAGAAACAACAATAGCAGTAAGGAGAGGGGCAGAAAGACTATGACTTTCGGTCATATTCAACAACACAAATATACATACACACACACACATTATTGGAAAAAATTGGAATTGGAATATTGGAAAAAATAATTAAAACTAAATGGGTAGAACACCTGGAGAGAAATGATATAATTTCAGACAGACAGTATGGTTTTCGATTTGGAAGATCCTGTGTATCGAATTTACTCAGTTTCTATGTTCGAGCAACAGATATATTACAGGAAAGAGATGGTTGGGTTGACTGCATCTATCTGGACCTAAAAAAGGCATTCGACAGAGTTCCACATAGAGAGGTTGTTCTGGAAACTGGAAAATATTGGAGGGGTGACAGGTAAGCTTCTAACATGGATGAAAAATTTTCTGACTGATAGAAAAATGAGGGCAGTAATCAGAGGCAATGTATCGGACTGGAGAAATGTCACAAGTGGAGTACCACAGGGTTCATTTCTTGCACCAGTGATGTTTATTGTCTTCATAAATGATCTACCAGTTGGTATACAGAATTACATGAACATGTTTGCTGATGATGCTAAGATAATAGGAAGGATAAGAAATTTAGATGATTGTCATGCCCCTCAAGAAAACCTGGATAAAATAAGTATATGGAGCACCACTTGGCAAATGGAATTTAATGTTAATAAATGCCATGTTATGGAATGTGGAACAGGAGAACATAGACCCCACACAACCTATACATTATGTGAGAAATCTTTAAAGAATTCTGATAAAGAAAGAGATCTAGGGGTGGTTCTAGATAGAAAACTATCACCTGAGGACCACATAAAGAATATTGTGCGAGGAGCCTATGCTACGCTTTCTAACTTTAGAATTGCGTTTAAATACATGGATGGTGATATACTAAAGAAATTGTTCATGACTTTTGTTACGCCAAAGCTAGAATATACAGCTGTTGTGTGGTGCCCAACAACAGAAGTTGGCCCATATCTTAAGAAGCACATCAACAAACTGGAAAAGGTGCAAAGACATGCTACTAAGTGGCTCCCAGAACTGAAGGGCAAGAGCTACGAGGAGAGGTTAGAGGCATTAAATATGCCAAAACTAAAAGACAGAAGAAAGAGGTGATATGATCACTACATACAAAATAGTAACAGGAATTGATAAAATCGACAGGGAAGATTTCCTGAGACCTGGAACTTCAAGAACAGGAGGTCATAGATTGAAACTAGCTTAACACAGATGCTAAAGAAATATAAGAAAATTCACTTTCGCAAATAGAGTGGTAGACGGTTGGAACAAGTTAGGTGAGAAGGTGGCGGAGGCCAAGACTGTCAATAGTTTCAAAGCGTTATATGACAAAGAGTGCTGGGAAGATGGTCTCATCCTGTAACTACACTTAGGTAATTACACACACATTATATATATATATATATATATATATATATATATATATATATATATATATATATATATATATATATATATATATATATATATATATATATATATATATTTAATATATATATTTATATATATATATATATATATATATATATATATATATATATATATATATATATATATATATATATATATTTAATATATATATATATATATATATATATATATATATATATATATATATATATATATATATATATATATATATATATATTTATATATATATATATATATATATATATATATATATATATATATATATATATATATATATATATATATATATATATATATGTATATATATATGTCGTACCTAGTAGCCAGAACGCACTTTTCAGCCTACTATGCAAGGCCCGATTTGCCTAATAAGCCAAGTTTTCATGAATTATTATATTTTCTCTATTTTTTTCTGATGAAATGATAAAGCTATCCATTTCATTATGTATGAGGTCAATTCTTTTTTTATTGGAGTTAAAATTAATATAGATATATGACCGAACCTAACCAACCCTACCTAACCTATCTTTATAGGTTAGGTTAGGTAGCTGAAAATGTTAGGTTAGGTAGTCGAAAAAACATTAATTCATGAAAACTTGGCTTATTAGGCAAATCGGGCCTTGCATAGTAGGCTGAGATGTGCGTTCTGGCTACTAGGTACGACACATTATATATATATTTATATATATATTTATTTATTTTATATATATATATATATATATATATATATATATGTCGTACCTAGTAGCCAGAACTCACTTCTCAGCCTACTATTCAAGGCCCGATTTGCCTAATAAGCCAAGTTTTCATGAATTAATATATTTACTATAATTTTTTTCTTATGAAATGATAAAGCTACCCTTTTCACTACGTATGAGGTCAATTTTTTTTTATTGGAGTTAAAATTAACGTAGATATATGACCGAACCTAACCAACCCTACCTAACCTAACCTAACCTATATATATAGGTAAGGTTAGGTTAGGTAGCCAAAAAAAGCTAGGTTAGGTTAGGTTAGGTAGACGAAAAAACATTAATTCATGAAAACTTGGCTTATTAGGCAAATCGGGCCTTGCATAGTAGGCTGAGAAGTGAGTTCTGGCTACTAGGTACGACATATATATATATATATATATATATATATATATATATATATATATATATATATATATATATATATATATATCGGACAATTAGTAAAAAAAAAAAAAAAAATTTAAATTATTTTACCTTGTACCTAGATTTACCAGGCCTGTTTGGTGCATGTTTCAGAACTTCAGAAATCTGGAAGGTCACATCCTCCTCCTCAACTTGTGGATGTGCGTTGATAGATGATTCTGTAAAATTAAGTTATTTATATAATAATAAATTCAGTATAACAATAATATTCTGTAAAATTAAAAGTAATTTATACATCAATCAGATAAAACTCTCCAGAGATGGTGATACACAACATATAAAGGACAAGTTTCTGAACAAAATATGCATTTAGGAATAAGGTCTTGTACATGTAGGTAGCACATGAGAAAATAAGTGGAAGGTGATCAAGTTTATATTAACATGTTAATGGCTTTGTTAAGGCTTTGCAAGAATGAAAAAATATTAATAATATAATATCACCTATCAATTAATTGTACATCATTTATAAGTCAATTATTTGCATTATTATTATTCAATACTAATGATATAAAAATGCATTTTGTAATCTACTATTTATGCAAGTATTAAGCACAGGATCATGAAATAAACTGCAAAATACTGTAATGGATAAACCAATTAAGTTTACATTTTCCTATAGCTAAGTCAGTCAGTTCTATTAGCAGCAGAGAACAATTATGCCCAACCTCTATTAAATGAAACAATCTTAAGAGCAAGTGTTAGAAATATAATCATTTATGCTTGGGAAAATATTATGGAATGGTTCCAAATATGAAAAATATTAAGTTTTTTGGTTAAAATTTTTTAACTTAAAATTTAAATTTTTAAGTGAATTTTAAACTTTAAAAAAATTATTAAATTTTTTTATTACTTACTTAAAATAACATTATATAGTTCTTGTTTTTGTAGAAATGCCAATTTCTTCTTTTGCCCTTCCAGACTGTATAGTGACCACAGGCCGTTTGTTCATATCTTCATTATTCTTCGAACCGTGGTTGCACAATCAGACCCACGTACACTGGTTAAAAGCATCACCTAAAAGCAACAACAAAAATGTAGTACACTGATGAAAATATATATATATATATATATATATATATATATATATATATATATATATATATATATATATATATATATATATATATATATATATATATATATATATATATATATATATATATATATATATATATATATATATATATATATATATATATATATATATATATATATATATATATATATATATATATATATATATATATATATATATATATATATATATATATATATATATATATATATATATATATATATATATATATATATATATATATATATATATATATATATATATATATATATATATATATATATATATATATATATATATATATATATATATATATATATATATATATATATATATATATATATATATATATATATATATATATATATATATATATTTCATCAGTGTACTACATTTTTGTTGTTGCTTTGTTATATATATATATATATATATATATATATATATATATATATATATATATATATATATATATATATATATATATGTATGCCATATACATATATATGCTATGTTGTATGCTACAACTTGGCTGATAATAAAGCCATTCACAACTGCAGGCCTAATAAAAAAAGGAGGTGGCATAGCAAAATCTTACAAAGATACCTTCATCTGCAATAGTGTCATTAGTAATAGAGACGACTATTGTGAATATACCTTTGCCAAGTTCTCCAGTAAATCCTTTAAATCCTCCTTGACTATAAGTGCCATCTATAGATTTCCCAATACCAACATAGCTTCATTCTCAGATAACGTAAGAAATCTTATAAATAACAATCTCAACAAAAATCAAACCAACTTAGTGGTTTGTAATGGTGAACAAAACATGCAGATACTTATATATAACCTGTGAATAGAGTGTAATAACAGCAAAACTATTTGTTTATTGTTTTATGACCATAATAATTGAATCACTAATATGATTCACTAATATATAATCCTAATAATAATCACTAATATATAATCCATTGAGCATGCTGCTTCTCTTTCAGTCTCTTTGCAATTTGAACAAGAGGGATTTTAATTGATCGAACCATATTCTTAAAGTAAAGTAAATGAGATGTATTCCATATTTTGCAAAATATACGACGAAGATATACGAATCACAGCATCTCCATAACCCCAGACAACATGGTTTCAGAACAGGGCGCTCTTGCCTATCACAGTTTCACAGTTGCTGGACCACTCTGACATGGCACTAGATGCCATGGAAGACAAACAAAACGCTGATGTAATTTACACAGATTTCGCAAAAGCCTTTGACAAATGTGACCATTGTGTTATTGCACATAAAATGCGTTCAAAAGGAATTACCGGAAAAATAGGCAGATGGATATACAACTTCCTGACTAATAGAACCCAATGTGTAGTAGTCAACAAAATAAAATCTGGACCATCAACCGTAAAGAGCTCAGTCCCCAAGGGTACTGTGCTTGCTCCAATACTTTTTCTCATCCTCATATCGGACATAGACAAGGACACAACCTATAGTACTTGATCATCCTTTGCAGATGACACTAGAATCTTCACGAGAGTACGCAACATAGAGGACACGGCAAACCTCCAATCAGATGTAAATCAGGTCTTTCTATGGGCTACAGAAAATAACATGGGGATTAACGAACATAAGTTTCAGTTCATGCGCTACGGAAAAAATCAAAATATAAAAACGGAAACCACTTACAAAACTCAGTCAAATCATAACATTGAACGGAAAAGCAACGTAAAGGATTTGGGTGTACTGATGTCAGAAGGCCTTACATTTAAAGAACACAATAAAGTAGCCGTCACAACTGCAAGAAAAATGACAGGATAGATAACAAGAACTTTTCACACTAGAGATGCTATACCGATGATGATAGTTTTCAAGACGCTAGTGCTCTCTAGAGTGGAATACTGCTGCATAATGAAAGCCCCTTTCAAAGCTGGAGAAATTACTGACCTATACTTATGCATTTATCTTCGGTTTAACACAACAGGCACCAGACACACGCTAGGCATCATACACACTAGGATAAAACAAACATTAGGCCGGAAGTCAGAAAAGAATTCAAATAATTTTACTGGAAAGGCTTGCTGTTAGGAAAGGAAGTAATTGAGATGAATTAATGCACAGTATGTCAATTTTGTGAAATATATGATAAAGGAACAAAAACATTTATACCAAAACAGAGATGCAGAACTAGGAAACAGGATTTGTTCAACTGAAATTTCAAGACGGCCAGAGACCAAAAGACACAAAAATGGAATCAATATACGAAGAGGCCAAACCCCCAAACATACCAGTAATACAAAGAGAAACAACTACACGGCAGTGAGGAGAGAGGCAGAAAGAATTTTTGAAAAAAAGAATAAACAAATGTAAAGCAGAACAAATCATATTCTATAAATACAGCAACAACCAATTGCAGGTAAAGGATAATATTCAGAGCTTTTAAATGCATGGATGGCGAAATACTCAAGAAATTGTTCACGACTTTTGTTAGACTAAAGCTGGAATATGCAGCGGTTGTATGGTGCCCATATCTTAAGAAGCACATAAACTGGAAAAGGTGCAAAGACATGCTACTAAGTGGCTCCCAGAATTGAAGGACAAGAACTATGAGGAGAGGTTAGAGGCATTAAATATACCAAATATACTACACTCAGGTTTGATCAGCAATATTTGACAATTTCCAGATGATACAAAAGGGATTTTTTTCTGGATTCAGGATTATTTTTTTATGGCTGAAAACATGTTTTCAGCAATAAAAGAAATACAGTATTGCTGGAACAACCGTCGACACCTTCAAGAGAAAACCTGAACATCTTCAAGAAGTGCTGGACAAACAAGGCTGTGGTGGATATGTGGGCCTGAGGGGCCTGTCCAAGCAACAGCCTGTTGGACCAAGCTCTCACATGTCAAGCCTGGCCTTGGAAGGGCTTGGTGAGTAGAACAACTACCAGAACCCTATAATGCATGTATCAAGCAGATAACTAGGTTGTAGGAGATAGATAACATAGTGATTATAAGAAAACTAAAAACTCACTGGAAGCAATATAAATTACAAGAGTTGATACTCAACTTCTTTCCATTGTACCTCCCGTGTGTCAGCTTATCACTCTACTGCTAATATCACGGTATTGCAGAATATCTGTCTCTACATTGCCAAGGTGTCCAGGCAGTGAGCACCACATAATGCAGTGCAGTCCTGTAAGAATAAGCACAGTAAGTATGGGCATGGAGGGGGTGCAGCAGTGGCTTGTGAAGGGCTGGAGAGTAAATGGACATGCCCAGGAATAAAAAGCATTAGGGTAACAGAACATAGCCCATAAAAATAGTAATGACTGTGAATGAATAATTATATGAATGCAATAATATTTCATATCTCAATAGGAATACTAAGCAGGGTGCAAGACAATTTACTGGTGGTGATAGTGGTTGGTACAAGTCCTCACATCTCCACAGACACCAGTACCAGCCCTCACCTCCCAACACAGTACCCTTGTTCCTTACTCAACACCCTCTTGGACCTTTATTACAGAAAAATAGAATCAATTAATATAATAAAATATAAAATATAAGTGTTTACTTACGATAATACTATCGGTGGAACACAAAATCTTCTTCTTCTTGATAGTAGGTGCAGTTTGCATGAAGGGTTTGTCCTCGCCATGACTGAACTCACGACAAAATGGCCGCTGTGTTGATATGGCGTCAGATGACGCTGTGACGTCACAGGTGTGGGACTCTTTGCGCAATTACTCCCTCATCGCTTGACCCCATCATTAATAATTTTGTTATTTTTATTATTTTATTTTTATTTATTTATGTACAAGAAGTTACATTGGGGGTTAACAGAGAATATAGAAAATAAGTTGAATTAACATTCTTGTAAAGCCACTAGCACGCATAGCGTTTCGGGTAAGTCCTTAAACAGATTTTTTTTATATAAATTAACAGTAAAATTGATAAAAAATGTTAGCAAGTATTTTACAGCTTTTCTTTACAGGTACAGATAATTTTAAGTAGAATAATTACAGTAAAATCAGCAAAAGTGTTTGCAGGTAATTTGAAGAAATTTTGACACAAAAGCAGATCAGAATGATACACAATAAAGAAACAAGGATTACTAGGTACATGAGGATAGCATTTCAGGGTTATACATTGGTTCACTGAAGCACAATATGAAGATCATTTCGAGGAAAAGTTTCAAGGAATAATGCAGTAGTATATGCACTGAATACAACAACCATGATATCAGATGATATCTAAGATTACAATGTTAAAGTAATATGGCTTAGGTACAAATATTGGGGGATTGAGTAACACTAGATACAGTTTAGTTTAGTTCATTTATTATGCACCCCATACCCATCTTGTGGGCGGTAGTGGAAAGGGTTACAGAGGCACATAATGGGCTCAGGGACTGAACCCCACAATTCATTTAGCTAGGCAAGTTACAATCTTGATGAGCTAGTTACAAAATTCAATACAAGTCATCACATCAACAATGGGTTCGAGATCGACCTCAAGTACAGGTTCTAAATTAAGCAACTGACATATGTGGAGAGCTAGTGTCACAAGTTATATGTTTGTCCTGCACACTGCCCCCCATCCAGTGGGAAGCGGTGGATAGGTTACAATCACTTAGTTACTACCTACAGTTAGCAAACTGGGGATATTTGGCTAAAATTTCTGGTAGCAGATCATTTTGAATGAAATATTGACACATCGCTGGAACATTGGTTATAGAATTGTCTCTAAATTCACGTATCTTTTCGCACTCCATCACATAGTGACGGAGGGTGTGCGAATAGTTTTGTTGACACAGTTTACATTTGGTCAGGTCTACATCAGCAGATAATGAGAATTCCCAGAGATACTTGTAACCGAGTCTAAGCCGAGCAGTAGTAACATCTAGAAGTCTGCTGGTTTTATTGGATGATCCATAGATGTGTGCCTCCTCTTGCATAATAGTATGATGATAGATGGAATTACTGGTGTCAATTTCACTTTGCCTCAGATCTACAAGATCTTGTTGAAGTTCTCGGTGTACTGCTGCTCTCAGATTGCTCATTGACAATCCAAGGTTACACTCAACGGCTCCTTTAAAGGCAGATTCTTTGGCTAACTTATCAGCTCTATCATGCATTCGGAGGCCAACATGAGATGGAGACCACATGAAATGGACCCTGTTACCATCCTTAATAATTTTGTTGTATTTGTGTCTAGCTTAAGGATGATTTAATTTAGATTTAATTGTGTCTAGCTTAAGGATGATTTAATTAATGATTTAATTTAGATTTAAGGATGATAAGGAGTCACTTACAATTAATGTATCAAGTTTTGAGACTTGTACACATTTCAGTGCAAGGATCAAGGCAAATAGTTCAGTCTGAAGGGTAGAGGCCCAGTTGTTTATACGGACTCCCCACTCAAAGTATAGGCCATCGCCCATTGTCAGGACAACTGCACTTCCAGCTGCACCCGTGGTGCGGTGTAGGGAACCATCAGTGTATATAATTTGAGAGAGAGAATGCTCTGTGGACAGAGCATCAATATGGCTTAAGGCGTTGAGCTTTGCCTCAAGACGAAGCTTGGGCTGATCTCTAATTTGCTTCTTGGGTGGAAAGGGAGGGATTAAAACTGGAAAGAGTGTAACCTCCCACGGTGCAGGAAAGTGCCGTTGTTGTTTCTCTTGGTACAAATCATGAACCCATACATTCTAAGTTGAGTTCCAGTTTTTGTTATCCGTTTGGAACAATGCTGATCTTCAATAAAGAAATTCTGAAGGGCTTCTGTGCAAGGATTAGGATGAGTTAGCCTAAGCATTTTTATACCAATTTGACAGTTAATTTCAGTAACACGATCAACAACGCTCAGAATATTAAGTTCCTTTTTCATATTAAGTATCTTTGTGGTACGAGGGCACCCAAGGATTATCCTCAAGGCTTCGTTCTGCAATTTTTCAAGCCCTCCAAGCTTTCTTTCAGGCATCAAAACAAGCAAAGGTGCAGCATAATCCACTAAAGATCTGATGTATGCAAAGTACATCATTTTGACAATACTGACATTGGCACCATAGCCTGAGTGATAACCTGCAACAGCCTTGAGAGCTCGGAGCCTCTCTTTAAACTGACGACAGAGTCTGAATACAACAGGACCATACAGTGGCACCTCAAGGCCAAGGTATTTGAATCTGTTTACATAGTCAAGCTGGGAGCCATCAGACAGTTGCATCTTGCGAACAGCTCCTCCCTGCCTGGGTGGGCGCCGATTTAGTATCTTTGTTTTCTCTGCTGAGATAATTAAACCTAGGTCCTGACATGAGTCTAATACAGAGTTAAGAGTGTTCTGCGTGTTAGCATACCCAGCGGTGTGTATCATTATATCATCAGCATAGCTAATGATGTGGACGTTGGGTTTGCTCGGTATAGAGTTTAACAGCGTGTTTATTAAGATATTAAATAAGGTAGGACTGAGGACACCACCCTGCGGGGTGCCTAGTTCAAAGTCTCTTGTTACACTTCTATGCCCCTGGAAAAATACAGATGACTTCCTGTTGGATAAGTAACCCCTGATCCAGCAAAGAAGCCGACCACCAATATTCATTCTTGCAAGCTCACTCAAGATAACATGTCTATTTGCAATATCAAAGGCAGACTTAAGATCTAGGAAGGTGGTATATGACTTTTCAGTGTGCAGGGTAAGAAAGGTGGTGATGCAATGATGCACACTCCTTCCATGCATGAAGCCATATATCTGGGGGGATAGCATGATTCTTATTCTATGGAGGAGTCGGTTTAGGACCACTCTCTCGAATGTTTTGCAAATGCAGCTAGTAAGGGAAATTGTGCCGAAAGCATTCTCTTGATTTGGCTTGGGAATTGGAATGATTATACTGTTGGTCCAAGAGTTAGGAAGCTCCCCAGTAACATAGCTCATATTATACAGCTCAAGCAGGGGATTCCCTGGTACTAAAGGGAGCAGACGCAATATGTCATAAGTGATACCATCTTCACCGGGGGATGTGGCTTTGCCTTTGTTTAGGGCCGCGAGTAATTCAAACTCAGTAAATGGCACGTTGCATTCATCTTCCTTGTGGAGCATGAAGTCAACGAGCCTTTCTCGGTCTCCGTAACCAGCATTTAATCTGAACTGTATGTCTGGGGGAAGATTATTGAAGCTAGAGGTGGTTGCCCAAGCATCGACTAACTCGTTTGCTCTGTGTAGAGGGTGAGGGTGTGCTACTTGGCCGATCTTATCGCCTTTAATTCTTTTAATATCCTTCCATGCCTGGCTGAGGGGGGGTGTGAGAGTTGAGACTGTTAACAAAAGTTTCCCAGTTATCTTGCCTGAGCTCTGTCATGCGCTCCCTCGCCTTGGCTAGGGCTTTCTGAAAGAGCTTGAGCATTGCTGGCGTACGTGTTTCCCTATATGCAAGCCTAACTCGTCTGGCAGTGCGTTTCAAAGTACGCAGTTTGGGGTCATTGTAATAGGCATGGCGTTTATTACCTTTCATATCGTTGCGACTATTGGATGGTGCAGGGGGCCGACCTAAAGGGTCAGCAAACATCTGAATGCTCTGTACTAGACCGTCGTTAAATGTCTGGACTGTGGAGGGATCATAAGTGCTGTACCACTCTGACACATGAGCAACAAAGTCTTCACGTCGAGCAGGAGGAACACTGAGCCGTTTGCGTTTGAAAGTCCCACTGGGCAGGATGGTATTTCCTATACATAGAGTAGTCAATCTAGGGTGATGATCTTACAACAAATCTGTTACAATAGATGATGTGCACCAGACGTGAGAGACGTTGAAACCAACACAGAGGTCTAGAATGCCTCCACAAATATGCGTGGGTTCAAGGTCACCCACAATCTGCACATCTTGGTGACTATTTAGTAGCGACAGCAGTTGATTCCCATTACCGTTACTGAAGCGAGAGCCACCAATGTCCTTGTGTCTAGCATTGTAGTCACCAAGAATGATGGTTGGCTCTGCTTGAGCGCAGGCCGGAAGATCAATATAATTTAACTTTCCTGCTGTAGCATATAGATTAAATACATTGAGGACAGAGTTGCCCACATAGATCCTCACTCCATGATACTGTTGACCGGCAGTTTGTTTTTCTGGCAGAAGTTGATGGGGTAGGGATTGTTTGATGTATAGAATGCAAGAGTTACTGGATCTGAGGTTGTAAGAAACAAATGAGGGCAATTTCGGGGGTGAGGATCTTGCGGGAACTCTGCACTCCTGGAGACATACAATATCGATGTGTTCAGTTGTTACTTTGTGATGTAAATCTGAGAAACTTTTTTTGAGGGATGCAATGTTCCAGCTAAGGATGGATAACTTAGTTATTTGTGCATTTAAAGTCAGCATTATATATTGATATTATTAGTTCACTTAATATTTATTATCTATATACATATTATCTATTGCACTACGGTATAAGTCCAGGAACATTTCTTAGTTTATTACCAATGTCACACATTTGCATCCAATGATCTAGTACAATTTGTCTGTCATTTCCAGCTATAGAGTCGTTTTGAACATAGTTTAGCACAACTTTGGCAGTTAACTTGCGTGGAAGGACTCCACTACACAAGGTTTCAAGATCACTAGAAGTTTCCCCTGATAGGCAAGCGAACACATGTTTGGAGGGTTCAGGGGTGGAAGGGGGAGTTTGGCAGTCATTGCTTACAAGTCCCCTCATACGCGTGAGCATCATCGAAATATCGCTGGTGGATTTTTTTCTCATGTTGGAGTTGCTCTCGCAGCCGCTCCGTTTGCTGCTGTGACTGCTGTTGGTGTTCCTGCAACCGGTCACGAAGGGCAACCACTGCTTGAACAGTGGAGCGACCCAAGGGCGAGGTGGTAGGGAGGCTGAGGTTGCGTTGTGTCTCATTTTGATCCAGTTCCTTATTCCCCACTTCCAGTTGACTGTGGGGTCCAGCTGTGGATGGTGGTCTTTCAGTAGGTGACATTATCCCAGAACCAGGAAGTGGCCACTCTACATCAGGGGAAGGCCCACCACTGGCAGAAGATGCAACACCTGGTTCTTGTGGGGGAGCTGGGATGATGGCACGAGTCTTCGGTCTGGTACCGGTCCCCTTGTGCACTTCGTAATTTAAAGGTGGTGAGTTTGGCAGCCAGCTGGAGCGAACATCACCTCCAGATGGCTCTGAACAGCGAGTGGGACTGATGGCAGCATTTGGCAACTGCTCTTCATGGTGGTGTGAAGGGTATGACGAGTGTTGTGTCAACACCTCCGGGAGGCAGGTTCCTGGCACCTGACGGGCAGGCGCAGGTTGAACAGACAGTGTGAAGATAAAGCCCATGGTAGAAAACTATGAAGATGAAATTAGGTACTTTTTGGTTTTATTTTTGAATATGGCAGAAGTTGGACAGCTTTTCAAATCATTAGGGAGTGAGTTCCATAGACTAGGTCCCTTTATTTACATAGAGTGTTTACATAGATTAAGTTTGACTCTGGGGATATCAAAGAGATATTTATGTCTGGTGGGGTGGCCATGTGTTCTATTACATTTGTCCAGGAAGAGTTTCAGAACAGGGTTTGCACCTAGAAAAAGGGTTTTATAAACGTAATTTACACAGGAGAATGTATGGAGTGAATTTATGTTTGGCAAGTTTAGGGATTTGAACAAGGGAGCTGTGTGTTGTCTGAAGGTAGAGTTAGTTATTGTCCTGATAGCAGATTTTTACTGGATGATGATGGGCATGAGGTAGTTTGCAGAGGTTGAACCTCAAGCACAAATACCATAAGAATGATAGGGATAGATAAGTGCATAATAGAGTGAGAGGAGAGCAGAGTAGGGTACATAATATCTGATCTTAGAGAGTATACCAACTGTTATAGAAACCTTTTTAGTTATGTGTTGTATATGGGTGCGGAAGGTGAGTCTCTTGTCTAGGAATAGGCCAAGGAACTTTCCATCATTTTTATTGTTAATGTTTACATTAGCTATCTGAAGCTGAATTGCATTTGTTGATTTGTTTCCAAATAAGATATAGTAGATCTTTTCTATGTTTAGTGTGAGTTTGTTGGTTGACATCCACAAGTAGACTTTTTTAATTAATTGTTTACAACATTATTTAACAGGAATGGGTTGGGGTCAGAGTAGATGAGTAGTATCATCAGCCAACAATATAGGTTTAAGTATGCTAGAGACATTAGGGAGATCATTGATGTATATAAGAAACAGGAGGGTCCTAGGATGCTGCTCTGTGGCACCCCTATGGTAAGTGGTAGAGTGGGAGAGGTTATATCATTGATGGCTACATATTGGTGTC
Organism: Procambarus clarkii; assembly: GCF_040958095.1. Classification (NCBI taxonomy): domain Eukaryota; kingdom Metazoa; phylum Arthropoda; class Malacostraca; order Decapoda; family Cambaridae; genus Procambarus; species Procambarus clarkii. Next base: position 4,812,472 of record NC_091187.1, on the reverse strand, counting down.
TGTTACTAAGATAGGATCGGATATAGTTCAGGGCAGTTCAAAGTTGTTGTTGTATTTGTGTCTAGCTTCAGACACAAGCATGTTACAGTTATGTCTTAAGGAGTTGAGAGCAATTAAGGATGATAAAGAGTCACTTACAATTAAAGTATCAAGTTTGGATACTTGTACACATTTCAGTGCAAGGAGCAAGGCAAATAGTTCAGTCTGAAGGGTAGAGGCCCAGTTGTTTATACGGACTCCCCACTCAAAATATAAGTCATATCCTATTGCCAGGATAACTGAACTTCCAGCTGCACCCGTTGGGCGCTCTAGGAAACCTTCAGTGTATATGGTTTGAGAGAGAGAATATTCTCTCTCTCAAATCTTATTTTCAGTAACACGATAAACAACGCTCGGAATATTAAGTTCCTTTCTCATATTAAGTATCTTTGTGGTACGAAGGCACCCAAGGATTATCCTCAAGGCTTTGTCTGCAATTTTTCAAGCCCTCCAAGCTTTCTTTCAGGATGCCTTAAAGTTAGTTTAGTTCATTTATTATGCACCCCATACCCATCTTGTGGGCGGTAGTGGAAAGGGTTGCAGAGGCACATTATAATGGGCTCAGGGACTGAACCCCACAATTCATTTAGCTCAGCAAGTTACAATCTTGATGAGCTAGTTACAAAATTCAGTATAAGTCGTCACATCAACAATGGGTTCGAGATCGACCACAAGTACAGTTTCTAAATTAAGCAACTGACATATGTGGAGAGCTAGTGTCACAGTTGATATGTTTGTCCTGCACACCGCCCCCCATCCAGTGGGCAGCGGTGGATATGTTACAATCACTTAGTTACTACCTACAGTTAGCAAACTGGGGATATTTGGCTAAAATTTCTGGTAGCAGATCATTTTGAATGAAATATTTACATATCGTTGGTACATTGGTTATAGAATTGTCTCTGAATTCACTATCACATAGTGACGGAGGGTGTGCGAATAATTTTGTTGACACAGTTAACATTTGGTCAGATCTACATCAGCAGATAATGAGAATTCCCAGAAATACTTGTAACCGAGTCTAAGCCGAGCAGTAGTAACATCTAGAAGTCTACTGATTTTTTTGGATGAACCATAGATGTGTGGCTTCTCTTGCATGATAGTACTGAACGAAAGTTAATCGCCCCAAACAGTTTCGCGTTTTGGGCAAGTTACCCCTCCACACTCTCCAGTTTTTTTTAGACATTCCCTGGTAGTGTGCGGAAATACTGAAAAGTGTATACTCTTTTCAACTTTGTCACCTTAATTCTCGTCCTATGTCTTTCATTTTGGTATCAATGCGTTCGCAATAGAATTTCCAACAGAACTATGTGCATATAATGTCAAAGACAGCAGCGCGCTCCACCCGCCGACAAGATGAATGTAGGCCAAGGGTACCAGAAAAAGAAAGCTGAGCCACCCTCAGGCAACTCTCATTACATTAGAGAGAGTGGTAATACTGAAAAGTGTATACCCTTTTCAACTTTGTTACCTCAATTCTCATCCTAGGTTTTTAAATTTGGTATCAATGTGTTCGCAATAGAATTCTCTACAGGACTAAAGGCATATAAACTCCAAAAGCTTGGCTTACCATCCGCAACAAACAGAGTAAGCGAGAGTGTGTTACCAGGGAGCGCACAAGAGCGATAAAATGTATACACTATTTCATTTTGGTCACCCCAATTGTCATCCTAAGTCTTTCATTTTGGTATCAATGTGTTCGCAATTGTATCTGCTGGCATTTACCCTTTGCTTGGATCTAAAGGGTTTTAGGCTCACCACGATGCAATCTGATAGTACCGCAGGTGTATATACCTATCTTCAAGCAGCAATTCACTCATTCAAACCGACTTATAATAGTTATCCATATATAAATGGTAATCTTTGTTCTACCTGTCCTATTCTACCTGTTAACCTGTCATATGAAGAAAGATTGTCAAAGCTTATATTACATTCTCTAGAAAAGCGAAGAATTAGGAGTGACATATAGTAGAGGTGCACAATGGGACGAATGGACATAACAAAGGGGACATTAATGGGGTATTAAAAGTAGCAACACAAGACAGAACTCGAAACAAAGTGTAAAAATTGGAAAAATTTAGATTTAGGAAAGAACTGCATGGGTAAATACACTGGGTTTGTACCTTAAGGTTCATGTATGCAATATTACAGAGTTCCAGTTAACTCCCATGCATGCAATCAATTTATGTTATGTTTATGTTTTTTATGTTAAAATGTTTTTGTTGATTTGTCTGTATATTTTCATAAGTAAAGCATGCTTACCGTCTTATTCCAAGTTTTATGATAACTTTGCAAGGTTTAAAACATAAAGTTCAACATATATTCTGGTTTTCATACAGGAATTATATGTTAATATAACATCATAATAACGTAATGATGTCGTGTAAATAACGTTATACTGACGTCATATAAATGTTATATTTATGTTATAAGAACATAAATTGGATAGGTTTACATAAAGTAAACAAAAAAAACTAAATGTTGACTGAAAATTATTTATTCTTAAATATAAAGAATGAAAACATTATAATACCATAGCATTCACTATTATTTTTAAATTTTTACATAAATCTTAAAAAACTGTGTCTCAAGAATAAATGTTTTTAGTTATATCCTTTGGTTTTAAGAACGTCAGATATACGTATTTATGTCAAAAGTTACAGTATTACCTTTGTGGCACCATTTAAAAACGTCCACAAACGTTCTGTGTTTGCTGGGTAGTGGGAAGAAATTCTTGCTGCAAGAATGTGTGTTCTCAGAGCTAACTAGGGTAACTAAAATACTTATTTCCTAAATAAATACTTTAATTGCAAATATTTGAAAATATATGGTATGTTTCAGAATTTCTGATGATATAGAACATATTGTGGTTTATAAATAAATTCTTAATATTTTTCATTTTTGTTCGTTATTATGCACCCCCATACCCATCCCGTGGGCGGTGGTGTAAAGGGTTAGGGAGGCACATAATCGGTTCAGGAACTGAACTCTCTAGTTCGTTTAGCTAAGCAAATAACAATCTTTAGACAAATACCAATCTTCACAATTATTAATGTTATATATACATGTACACATAATCATACATACATGATATCAGTCTCCGTGGTGTAGTGGTAAGACACTCGCCTGGCGTTCCGCGAGCGCTATGTCATGGGTTCGTATCCTGGCCGGGGAGGATTTACTGGGCGCAATTCCTTAACTGTACCCTGGAAACACAAACCTAAACTGTCTCTATTTTCTGCTTGTTACAACTTGTAATAAAGTTGTTACATCTTGGCTGAACGTGTTTATGACGTATTAGAACGTTGATACAACTTGCTATATTGGTTGTTATAACAGGTTAGGAGGTGTTAAAACTTGTTCGAACGTTGTACCAACGTCGTAGTTTCGGTGTGTTTGGCGGGTAGCCTCTGTTTAACGCAACAGTAAAATGTGTACTTGGATGAAAAAACGATTCTTCGCGGCAGGGATCGTATTCCAGGGACCTGCCCGAAACGCTACGTGTACTAGTGGTTGTACAAGAATGTAACAACTCTTGTATATATCTCTTTCAAAAAAAAAATATACATATGCGGAAAATCAAGATAAATGAAATATGGAATTTTCCGCATACAAATGATCATTGTTTCATGATCGTCAATTGCATATATACATATACATTCACATACATATTCAATCACCCACACAAATACACACATCAATAATCTTTGTATCACAAGTGATTCAACAAGAGGCTCACAAGTCACTATACTAGGCACTTTACATCTATGGTGAGTTGTCCAATTACTAGTCTTGCTCTACACAACCCAACTGGGCGGCAGCTTAACAGTCATGTGCTCTACACCCACCCAACTGGGCAGCAGCTTAACAGTCATGTACTCCACACCCACCCATCTGGGCGGCAGCTTTACAATCATTTGCATGAATTACTTACAGTAAGCAAATTTTAGATACTTCGAGATTTCGGGCAGCACATCATTATAAATGAGGTACTTACACTTTTCTTGGACACCAATGATGTGTTATCTCTGAATTCCGCTATTTTTTTTTAAATTCCAGTACTGTAAATAATGACGCAAAGTATGCGAATAGTTCTGCAATAGTGATCCTATCCTGCGTCATAATTTACATACATATCTTCTTCTGTTTTGTATATTAAAATTACTACATTTTTATGTTAATTTATTTCTGTAAATGATGATGATGATAAATTTGAATAATTGTAAGTAATAACATTAGAACGGAAACTGATTGCGTAAATGGAAATGGTTGGGTACATTTCCTTTTACCTAAGGAAGTTTCTTGCCCGAAACGCATTGCGTAATAGTGGCTTTAGGCATTGTATGTACTAGCTCTATCTATATATCAATCCATTAATGTAACATCACTTGTATGTATATACCTTACCTGAATAAACATCTGAATCTGAATCTAATGCGATTGTTCATGTGTGTGTGGACACTGGCGATGGTGTGGTATTGGCTATTTATTTGACCATATCTTTGCTTTCATTTAAGATATGTTTTCCTTGAAATGTATTTACATTATCGTCTACATCTGTCTTTATTCTGAAATAAAGACCTTTGATGTTACTTTACATATATGTACATTAATTATAAAATTGATTGGCAATTGTGTGCAGGCCTTCACCCTCCCTGAGCGAGCCATCAAGTAACTATAAAAAGGCATATATCTTCAATTTCACTTCATTTATATTTATACCAAAGTATTAACATGCAGCTTATATGTCTTTCTGATGACATAAAAAACTTCGTTTTTTATAATATCTAGATTCAATTAACATTGATCTTCAAAAGGTCGTAGTTCCCATCGAAAGGGAGAGCGTCGGCCAAGAAGCCTTGTTTAAAATATGAATATTTTTCCTCTGTAATACGGTATAATCTCTGTGATGGATTCACAAAAACTATTTTTTATCTGCCTTTCTGATAACATATACAAATATAATCTTTATTTGTGAATTTTTGTTAATTATGCATTATATCAGAGAGCGTGTAGAGTTCGGTGTTCTATGAACGAAAAGGACTGGAGTAGTTTAAATAGCGAACGCATTCCAACGAATAACGCTAGTATTTATATAACAAATTTATTGTCCTGTCGAGTTGATTTAACTTCCAGACACGTTTTGTTTAATTAATAAATATTAAAGATTTAGTGGCTGTTTATGAAAGATATAATTATAAATACACATTCTACTTGTTAATATCACCAATTAAATTTGCGACAATTTGAGCCATGAAATGCAACGACTGGATCACTGTGTACAGGAAGCTGATATGGCAGCAAACACTCTCCAGGCGACCATATATCTTGGATAAGTCGCTCCACACAATTGTCGCTTGGACCGTTGACTTCCTATGGCGTCACCTCTCACATATTTACGTCTAATTTCGTTATGAAATTAGATTATTTCAGAGTAAAAATGGTTTGATCATGTTGTACGTTTAGCACCAACATTATAGTAAGTAAATATACCATATTTCTTCATTACTTACGTAATGCTAGGAGGATTTGTGTACTTTTGGGCCGATTTGGGTAATTCTATGGACCGGGTATTTGTTCAGCTCGGTCCATCTAATTACCACAAGCTACACAAGCATCAGAAAGCTTCCTGGAAATACGTTAGTAATGAATAAATATGATATATTTACTCATTAAAATGTTGGTGCTGAACGTACAACACGAAAAAACATAATTTTAATCTGAAAAAGTATCTTTTTATAAAGAAATTAAACGAAAATAAAAAGCTGGTGACACCAAATCAAGTCGACGATCCAAGCGTCAATGTTGTGGAGCGACTTATCCAAGACAGATTGTTGCCTGGAGAGTGTTTGCTGGCATATCAACCTCTTGTACACACGTCGCACTTCTCTGCTCAAATTGTCACAAATTGAAATAATGGTATAAACTGCAATAATGCATATTTTCAATAATATTTAGCATAAATAGCCAGAAAATATTTAAATTGAATTGAAAAATAGGTATCTGGAAGTGAAATTAACTCCATGGGACTATAGTTTTGCTAAATAGATGCTGATGATTATTCGCTGGTATACAAATACCATAGTTGAGGTATGGATAGATGAGGGAGTAATAGAGAGTAACCAGGGCAGGGCGGGGTACATAATATCTGATTTTAGAAAGAATGCCAACAGTTTTTGAAACTTTTTTTGATATATTTAGAATGTGTCCTTGGAAATTCAGCTGTTGGTCGATGAGAACGCCAAGGAATTTGCCATCTAATTTGTTACAAATTTGGGTATTGTTTATTTTGAGATTTATCTGATTAGAGGATTTATTGCCAAACAGAATATAAAACGTTTTGTCAATGTTAAGGGTGAGTTTGTTGGCAGTTAGCCAAAGATGGACTTTCTCTAGCTCAGTATTTACTGTGGCATTTAGAGCAAGGGGGTCAGGACTGGAGTAAATGAAGGTTGTGTTGTCAGCAAATAGAATTGGTTTGAGGTGTTGGGGGCCGATATAATCGCCGGTATCCGGACACATGAACACTACATTCAATGCCATCATTATAGTCGGTAAATATGTCATATTTCATCAATACTTGTGTAATGCAAGGAGGTTTTATCTTTTTTAAAGATAAATATTTCAACTTTAAATATCTTTTCATATATTTGTCATTAGAGTATATGTTCTGAAAATAATCATGTATTTTATTTACCCCAAAGTAGAGCACGAATATCATAGTGTCATTATCTGTGATTAGTAATTTATTTTGCACCCCATACTCATTCCTTGAAGATTATTTACATTCACTCCTCGCTTGATAAATTCAAGATCTTTTGAGTGCATGAAAATATGTTTTAGAATTATAGTATTCAAATGGAATTAGTAGCGTATAGCTAGCTCTAAGCAGAACTACTACTGTACCAGTAACCATTTCAATTAACATTTCAAATCAGGTAAGAATTGAGACAACAAAAATCCAGTAGCATTTCTATCACAATCGTCTATAGTTGAACCATTAAGAATGTCTCTTAAATGTTACCCAAGCACACATGTTTGTGGAGACTAAAGTTATTATCAATAGAAAGCAACAAGGCCAGATGGGTTTATTGCACCATATATGACAGACGACTTTCTAAGTGAGCAGAAAGATATCAGATTAGTGATGTGAAAGGAATCAGATTCTCTGAATCTTTATCCTGGGAATGTGTGTGTGTAATACTAGACAAGAGAGAAAATTAGGTCGGGAGTCAGTATATTAGACAGCAGATGGTTAGAAAGGCGGAATCCAAGAGCTAATAGCTTTAGCCTATGGGTACAAATAGCAAATACACAAACAATTCATTTCATGAGGATCCCAGGGATCCTGTAAATTACTATCCTTCCTTCTCATCCAATATTGTTCTTCCAAAGAAATTACTATCTATCCCTTCTCATCCAAAGTTCATTGAATTTATCAGTTCAATATTTATTTATTTACATATTTGTTTGTGTTATGTACAAGAAGGTACATTGGATTTGTCAGAGTACATAACAGTGGTGTTCTTACAATTATTGCAAAGCCACATAGTTTTGGGCAAGTTCTTAATCTAACAGGGAGGGGGGCGTCTGGCGCCCCCCCTTCCCGGCAATTAAATGTTAACCGCATAGAATGTTACAGTATTACATTGTCATTTTACCCAAGGTAGCACTTTTACTAATGTAAAATGTAATAGAGATACATTATAATTTACACATGGAAAATAGTAGAGGGGCTGGTTCCAAACCTGCACACACAGAAATAACATCACATGAGACCAGAAGGCATGGCAGGAAGTAGAGAATTCCCCCAATGAAAAGCAGAGGTGCAACAAATCAAATAAAATCAAATTTTTATTGAGGTAAAAGTACATACATAGAAGATTAGTTACAAACATAATGTTGGATTTATAGACAGAGCTAGTACATACAATACCTAAAGCCACTAGTGCGCAGAGAGTTTCAGGCAAGGTGAGGTTGGGAAAAAACACTTAGACTAAAACTTAATAGTAATTGAGCTTAAAGTAAAAATTGTGTTGAAAGAAAAAATAAAAGATAAAAAAAAGGGGGAACATGGTAGAAAATAGCCAATATATAAATTGGTCAACAAACAGCATTGTTTAAAAAAATAAGACATGGGTTGACATTTAGGGGTAGGGAAGGTTACATGGAGTTAATAAGGTACCAGGTATTAGGTAACAGGTACTCGATCAACATCAGAGGCCCGAGACTGTTCAACACGCTTCCACTACACATGAGGGGCATAACTGGCCGGCCCCTCACAGTGCTCAAGAGAAAACTGGATAAGCACCTCCAAAGAATACCTGATCAACCAGGCTGTGACTCATACTTCAGTCTGCGAGCAGCCGCATCCAACAGCCTGGTTGACCAGTCCAGCAACGAGGAGGCCTGGTCGACGACCGGACCGTGGGGACGCTAAGTCCCGAAAACACCTCAAGGTAACCTCAAAGTAAGGTAGCATCTGCCAACCAAGCCCCATCACAATGGCAATGGGCTGGAAAGGGAGGGGAAGATGAGAAAGACGAGAGGGCGAAGAATACTGCCTGGTGGAACTCCGGTGTTAATGGCTAGAGTGGGAGAATTGCAATCATTCAAAGAGACATACTGAAGCCTGTCAATGAGACATGATTGTAGGTATTGGAGTGAGTGACCTCTTACTCCATAATGTTGTAATTTAAAAAGGTTAATGTGTTAACAGTGTCAAAAAGTCTTATGTAGTTCAACAAATAAATGAACAGGGTACCCATTTTTTCCAAGAGCTGCATATGTCAAGTTAATCATACTAATCGGTGCATGATTGGTCTTTTTTGGGGCCTGTAGCAATTATGGCAAGAACTAAGTATATTTTGTTTTGCTAAATAGGAGTAAGGCTGTTTGTAGATTAAGTCTTTAAAATGTTTTAGACATCACTGGCAGAATTGATATACGTCTAAAATTGTTGACTTCAGTGAGATTGCCACTTTTATGGACTAAGTTTAGTATGTCTGTTTTTTTAGAATATCAGGAAAGATTTGGAGTTCAAGTGATTTGTTTTAGAGCAATGCAATGGCTGGACCTAAAAATCTAGATGCTTTTTATTGTAAATTAGGGTTGGTATCTCAACATATGGTATCTATGCATGGCGTTCATTCATGCACTGCAAATTACCTCAAGCCCATCATCAACCAACAAAAATCTGCTATGAGAACTATAAAACTGTCTTGAAACAACACACAGAATCTCTCTTTAAATCCTTGAACATGTTAAATATACAGACGCTTTGCACATTCTCTTGTGATATTTACATGTACAGAACCTTGTTCCTAAATGCTAATCCTAATCTGAAACTTCTTCATTGACAGATGTAATGGAACCCACGATCACCACAACATAAATAAGTATCCCTTTGATATAAATTGACAGTCATCCTAATATAATTGCCAGTCAGGCTTAAGTAATTCACAATCATCCTAATATATTTGCCAGTTTGGATAATATAAATGTCCGAGAGGATTATGCCAGTCAGGCTAATATAATTGGTAATCAGGCTAATATAACTTCGAATCAGGCTTTTTTCACCCCACAGGGTTATTGATCCATGGAACTGCCCACCCGCCAAAAACATAGCTGCCAAAACTGTGATGAATTTCAAAATATACCTGGAAAGGATCATCAAAGTAAATGGGGAAACCGGGAAAGGGGGGGGGGGGAGAAATTCAACAAGCCGCTGACTTCCTATTCTCATCAAGGCCACTAGGGTTTGTGGCCCTCGGGTAAATCAGGTAAATTAATATTCCTAGACAATTACAGCATATCTGATAAAGTTAGGCTAGAGTAATATAAATTTCTGGTAAATTTAGTGTGACATAAATTTAAATTTCATAGTCACTTCACTGACAGTTATAAATGCCTGTCTGCCGTCAATAAACTTTTTGGTGAAATATTTATAATCAGGAGTAGAACTCATAAATAGCTCTAAACAAAAAATAGAGAATGGACATCAGTTTGCATATGAATCTAATGAGAAAATTCCTTGATTAACCTACATTTCCCTATCAATTAAATGGTCTCATCTTAAGTATGTCTCAGACTGTCTTCTTCACCAGCACCAATGCTAAATAATATTACAACAATTATGTCCATAACTTAGCATATAATACATATATTACATTTTAAATAAATTTTCACAGAGAACAAAAACAGAAAGCACATTATTATTTACATATATATGAAGAAAAACATTTAAAGCTTTGTTTTATCTTTGCTAAACTAAATAGATATTTATATACTTGTGAGCAATTTCGAGTTTTCCTACAGTGACAGCTTCTGTAGTTCTTGCTTGGTCATCTAACTTTCATAAAAGAACAATATATTAAAATATCTTCAGATTTTTACCTTTCATGGTGAAGTGTTTTTCACAAACGAAATATAATTACCTCTGAAGAACATCCAACTGACATTGTGATTAAAGGTAAGTTAATATACCATTATGTGCCTTATTATCCTTCAATATTTTCTTAATTATCTTCCACACTCAAAGTGTTTAGCCTATTATCTGCATGTATCATCTTGTGAGTCTTCATATGTCCAAGCTGACGGAATCTCTTCCCACACTCTGGACACTCATGAGGTTTATCACCTGAATGCACTAACATGTGAGTCTTCATATCTCCAAGACGACTGAATCTCTTCCCACACACTGGACACTCATGAGGTTTCTCACCTGAATGCACTAACATGTGCTGTATTATAGTTCTACGTTCTCTAAATTTTTTGCCACACTCGGCACATTGAAAAGGTCTCTCATCCACATGCGCCATCATGTGACGCTTCATACTTCCAAGCTGACTGAATCTCTTTCCACACTCTGGACACTCATGAGGTTTGTCATCTGAATGCACTAACATGTGTTGTATTATATTTCCACGTTCTCTAAATTTTTTGCCACACTCCGCACATTGAAAAGGTCTCTCATCCGAATGCACCATCCTGTGAGTCTTCATATGTCCATGCTGACTGAATCTCTTCCCACACTCTGGACATTCATGAGGTTTGTCACCTGAATGCACTAACATATGAGTCTTCATAATTTGACGTAGACTGAATTTCTTCCCACACTCTGGACACTCATGAGGTTTGTCACCTGAATGCACTAACATGTGACGTTTCACATCTCCAGGACGGGTGAATACCTTCGGACACTGTGGACACTGGTGATTCTTCATCTTCTTTATGACAGGTGCAGTTTGTGTGAAGGTTTTCTCCCCCGGATGTTGGGAGAAGCGTCAAGGCTTGAGTGTTGTTTCTTAGAGTTAGACTTGATGTGAGCACTTGGCGGTCAATGGTGGTGCTTTTTCTTTATGATAGGTGCAGTTTGTGTCAAGGTTTTCCCTTAATGCTCGTGCTGGACATCACCGGCGGGTGCTGCTGAAATGGTGGCGGTTGTTTACCCTCTCATCACCTAAGCGTTCCAATGTTTTTGTCTGGTTCCACATATCATCTTTCCTTCCTTATTTTTGTTTATATCTAGTCATTTACAATTAACACTTGTATTTATCCTCATGTTTATCAAAGAATTTACTTGGAATTGTTTATTTAAACATAATGCTACACGATTAAACTTTTTGAAGGAAACAGCTCTCCCATAGTGGATGTGCTCCGAACCATAATGGACCAGAGCCAAGTATCAGTTGGGTCAACCCAAGTATCGCGTTCCCAAAATGGACACCCATGTTGGAATAGTCGAACGCCGAAAAAATATGGTTGAAAACATTTTGATAAATTAAATTATTTATTAGTCAGAAGAAAGACAGAAATGGAAGCATTATATAAAACCTTTACCAGACAAATATTTTTTAAGTAAAATCGAAGATATTTGTAGTTGTATAAAAGTGGCAGTTTAGACACTTTGTACATTGACAAGTTCAAGTATGTTTATTGAGATAAGCAATAAATACATCTCAAAGGGATAGAGTAGTTTAGGCTATTTCTACCCCCTTATACATTGACAACATCGCACACTAATATTTTTACCACTTTGGACACCAGCTTTGGACGTTTCACATATGTGTACGTGTTCACGATTAAAACGACAATATAATGCAATTAATAATTAAAATCTTCTACTTAACAGGCATATAGTTATTAAATGAAGTTTAGTGATGTTGTGGACATAATCCCGGCTTGGTAAGGACGCCTCCCGCCATCGTAAACATAACACACAGGTCCGTCTAATTACCGCAAGCTACCACAAGCTACACAAGCTTCACAAAGCTTCCTGGCAATACGTTAGTAATGAATAAATATGATATGTTAGGTTAGGCTGACCTTGATTTGGCGTCATCAGCTCTTTATTTTCGCCTAATTTCTTTATAAAAAGATACTTTTTCAGATTAAAATTATATTTTCTCGTGTTGTACATTCAGCACCAACATTATAATGAGTAAATATATCATATTTATTCATTAATTGCCTACCGTCTCTTCTCGGTATATAGTACCAAGATGGGAGTGGGGTGTGACAATCTAGAATGAAGCTAGTCTTCTGCTCAATTTTTACCCACCCGGTAGTGCTATAGGTGCATGAGAGATGCCTTTATGCCTTCCATTCCCCCATCCCTTCGTCCTCACCATCCCAAACTTCCCCATCCCCTCATCCTTCCTCACTATTACCCCTCCCTTGTCCCCTCGTCCTCCCCACCATCTCGCACTTCCGTCCCCTCGTCATCCCCACCATTGCTCGCTGCCAGCGCCATTGCTAGCTGGCCCACCCGGATTTGTTCCCGGAAAAACTCACGATTCTGAGCACCCATCAGCTCCATTCATCGCGGTTTTGTGAGGAAGAATACATCAGTACTCCAAGACCAAGACAATATCTTGTTTTGAAGGAAACAATTCAGATTTCGTCTACAATTCACGGAGAAACAACGTTGTTGATTACTTACTGCCCAGCTGACTGGCATTATGGGCAACCCAGTACGCAAGCGACCCAAACTCTCGTACCGCACTTTTTTTTTTTTGAGGACCGTATCACTGACCAGGTCACTTCCGGGACTACGGATGCCTTGACTAAGGAAAAGGCAGGACTGCAAAAAGTGCCCCACAAAAGGGGGGTAAGGCAGTAAAGAAAGTAAAAGTAATAATATAGTATGAGAACTAACGCCGCCAGCATAGCACTCATTGCCATAAAGGCCAAAGACCATTATGCTAAATAAGCATAAACAATAACAGAGCCGTAATCCAGAGAAAACGATAATAACAAATAAAGCAGAGGGAGGGTAGAAGTAAGGCAACTAAAACCCGGACCAAATAATAAAGAACTTAAATTAGTAATAGTATGATACAATAATAACAACATTCATGGCGTTAGGCGAGGCCAGAAGCCAATAGGGGAAATGACATGAGATCAATAACACTAAAAGGTGTCTATAACTAACATCATTAGCAAATAGTAACAAGTGGAGTAGAACCTAGCCAACTCCGCCAATGAAACCAAAGACCATAAGCAAAGTAGGCTTAAAAACAATAATATAGTAGCAGAAAACCCAAAATAAACTCAATAATTACAAATAATAGCAGAGGGGGGGGGGGGTGAAGTGAGGCAACCATAAACCTGAACTGAATAGAAAAGAACTTAAATAAATATATAACATAATGTAATAAATAATATATTGCCACCAGTCAACATGAAAAGCAGCTAGGAGTCGTCTGGGGTTCGTTCTGACGCCAACTGGAGATCATCTTGTAACTATCCTGGAACAGGAAGGCGCCAACAAAGAGGCATCGTGCAGGCATCAAGAAGTCGTCTTGTAGATAACACTAAGTCACCTTGCAGGTGATCGCAGACATTCACTACTACAGGAAGACCTGGACAAACTGGAGGAAAGGTCTAGAAAAGCCTGCTAAAGTTCAACTCAGGAGAGTGTTAAGTAACGAAAATAGGCGAAGGCTGCAAATTCACAAGGCAAGACAAGATATACGAGTTAGAATTAAATACATATGAATATAGTAAATAACATCAACGGTGCACAAGGAGAACCGCAGCAGAAGTAGTTTGTCCAACTAACCTTGCCAGCTAATCCAGCCAGTGTCCAACAAATCTTGCCAGAAAAATCCCACAGACTCAGACACATATTAACACATATCTCTCAGGCAGCTATCCAAACTCTCTTCTCCTCTCACCAATCAGCCCGACAGATGTTGTGTCCATCATACACTCTCTAAAAACGAAGCCAGGGAATACCAGTGAAATTCCGTCCATTGTATACAAGAGCGCCTCCCATGCCCTTGCGCCACCCATAGCACTACTGTTCAACAAATCTATCGAGTGTCACACCTTCCCTGATATCCTCAAAAAAGCAAGAGTAACGCCAGTCCATAAAAGGAGGCAATCCGGTGGACATAAACAATTATAGACCAATATCAAATCTACCCATTCTATCAAAAATACTTGAAAAAGTTATCTACAAACAGCTCTATTCCTACCTCGTAAAATTCGACATACTCAGCCCCTGCCAGTTTGGCTTCCGGTCCCAAAAGAGCACCAACGATGCAATCATTAGTATCCTTGACGTAATCTATTCAGCCCTTGACAAAAATGAGTTTCCGATTGGACTCTTCATTGACCTAAGAAAAGCCTTTGATACTGTTAATCATAACTACCTTTTACTTAAACTCCATCATTATGGAATCCGAGGCCTTGCCCTTGACAACATCCGATCCTATCTTAGTGACAGACACCAATATGTAACCATCAATGGTACAACCTACAAACAAATACATATACAAATATTTATTCAGGTAAAGTACATACATACAAGGTAAGACACAAAAGTTGATGGATTTATAGATAGAGCTAGTACATACAATGCCTAAAGCCACAATTACGCAAAGCGTTTCGGGCAGGGAAAACACTAAGACTGTAACAAACTGGTTTGTTGTAGGAATTATTCAGTATATTGTTCTCCCAGACATGGGAGATTGGGAAGATTGGAGTCAAGTTGTAGTTTGACCTGACCCAAGCACAAGGTCGCATCCCCTGGGGGATTAGCAGTCTGGGTCACAAAATGGCTGGCGCCCTTTGACTCATAGCAATGTATAATGAATCATTCTATAGTATTCAGTAATTTAGAGAAATTAGTCTTCATTCAAATTGTATAATATTACTGTTTATAATATCGAGAGGTTCCTAATTGTAAGGATAATGAGTAAGTCACCATCAGTGACGTCACTAGCGAGACTATAGTCTCTACCGCGCAATCATTTGGGTGGCCTTAGGTCACGAAGGTCACCAAAGTTCCATATTTTTGTTATTTTCTCAAAGGTCAAATAGCCATTTTGTAATCGGAAATAGTTCTTCCCTAGATGCTTGTGTAATTAACTTCAGTTAAAAGAATTCAACCAATCTGGGTCGTTCAGTACAACAGAGATTAGTTATTAAACTTAAGCCTTCCTAGTAACTTAGTAAACTAGGCGGAAGAACACTGATCTGTGCTTCTGGGTAGAGGAGCATGAGGGAAAGACAGTGTGGTACCAGGAGCGGCCCGGACAGGTGACCTCGACCCTCTTGCCCCAAGACCTAGCACTATCACCGAGCTGGTCACCTCAAGGTAGAGTTGCTAAGAGTTGGTATAGGGAATTAGGTCAACTCATTGCCTTTCACTATAGGGGGTGTTCAGTAGGGAGTGCTTTGATTTTAGATTTTGTTTAGTTTTGAATGAAACCATTTAGCTAGTAAATTTGTCTTTTTATTAATTTCCATATTTGTAATATTGTTTACATGTTTCCGGACCACGTGGTGCCCACGAGGCCGAGTCGAGTTGGGCCGCAGATTCTAACACCAAGTAAGAATTCATTATCCCTTTGATTTTGATAATTCCGCACTTTTAATGTAAAAATTAAACCGTCCCCTATATTACTAGTGGGGATCAAGCCCCAAGGTTCATTGATTAGCATGATCGATCCAGACGTCAGTCATTGCTCAGTGGTAATGGTCTGGTGGTGGCAGCGCAAGGCGATTCTAGAGTTTTGCTAGAAGTCTATTTCACGTCATAAGGGTTGTAGAATCTTAATCCGTTCAAGCGGCTTAAGGCCACGTGGCGTGGGGTCGGCTCAAGTGTAGCTCTGGGGTTCCTTGGTTTAAGTTAGTGAATAAAGAATACGGGTGAAGGTGAAAGAAGAGAAGTAAAGAGAGAGGGAACCTTATCCGTCTTACAAGACTAAAACTTAATACTTATTGAGATTAAAGTATAAATTGTGTTGAGAAAAAATAAGAAAAAATGGAAAAAATGGGGGGGGGGAACATGGCTGAAAAAAAGCAAAAATACAATTTGGTCAACAAAACATCATTGTTTAAAATAGAAGACATGGGTTGACATTTTGCGGGTGAGGTAGGTTGCACTGAGTTAATTAGGTAGTACTTAGTTTTCATCGTAAACTGGTTGGGAGAGGTACAGTCTTTAACATAATTAGGAAGGTCATTCCACATTCCAGGTCCCTTGATTTGTAAAGCATTTCTAGTTTGACTAAGTTTTACTCTTGGAATAGCAAATAGGTGTTTGTTTCTGGTGTGGTGCTCATGGGATCTGTTACAACCTTCTAGGAAGCTTTTAAGGTCCGGATTGACATTAGAGTTCACTGGACCCCACAGTCAACTGGAAGTGGGGGATAAGGAACTGGATCAAAATGAGACAGATCGCAACCTCAGCCTCCCTACCACCTCGCCCTTGGGTCGCTCCACTGTTCAAGCAGTGGCTGCCCTTCGTGACCGGTTGCAGGAACACAAGCAGCAGTCACAGCAGCAGACGGAGCGGCTGCAAGAGCAACTCCAACATGAGAAAAAATCCACCAGCGATATTTCGATGATGGTCACGTGTATGAGGGGACTTGTAAGCAATGACCACCAAACTCCCCCTTCCACCCCTGAACCCTCAAAACATGTGTTCGCTTGCCTATCAGGGGAAACTTCTAGTGATCTTCAAATCTTGTGTAGTGGAGTCCTTCCACGCAGGTTAACTGCCAAAGTTGTGCTAAAGTATGTTCAAAACGACTCTATAGGTGGAAATGACCGACAAATTGTACTAGACCATTGGAGGCAAATGTGTGACATTGGTAATAAACTAAGAAATGTTCCTGGACTTATATCGTAGTGCAATAGATAATATGTATATAGATAATAAATTTTAAGTGAACTAATAATATCAATATATAATGCTGACTTTAAATACACAATTAACTAAGTTATCCATCCTTAGCTGGAACATTGCATCCCTCAAAAAAAGATTCTCAGATTTACATCACAAAGTAACAACTGAACACATCGATATTGTATGTCTCCAGGAGTGCAGAGTTCCCGCAAGATCCTCACCCCCGAAATTGCCCTCATTTGTTTCTTACAACCTCAGATCCAGTAACTCTTGCATTCTATACATCCAACAATCCCTACCCCATCAACTTCTGCCAGAAAAACAAACTGCCGGTCAACAGTATCATGGAGTGAGGATCTATGTGGGCAACTCTGTTCTCAATGTATTTAATCTATATGCTCCAGCAGGAAAGTTAAATTATATTGATCTTCCGGCCTGCGCTCAAGCAGAGCCAACCATCATTCTTGGTGACTACAATGCTAGACACAAGGACATTGGTGGCTCTCGCTTCAGTAACGGTAATGGGAATCAACTGCTGTCGCTACTAAATAGTCACCAAGATGTGCAGATCGTGGGTGACCTTGAACCCACTCATATTTGTGGAGGCATTCTAGACCTCTGTGTTGGTTTCAACGTCTCTCACGTCTGGTGCACATCATCTATTGTAACAGATTTGTTGTCGGATCATCACTCTAGATTGACTACTCTATGTATAGGAAATACCATCCTGCCCGGTGGAACTTTCAAACACAAACGGCTCAGTGTTCCTCCTGCTCGACGTGAAGACTTTGTTGCTCATGTGTCAGAGTGGTACAGCACTTATGATCCCTCCACAGTCCAGACATTTAACGACGGTCTAGTACAGAGCATTCAGATGTTTGCTGACCCTTTAGGTCGGCCCCCTGCACCATCCAATAGTCGGAACGATATGAAAGGTAATAAACGCCATGCCTATTACAATGACCCCAAACTGCGTACTATGAAACGCACTGCCAGACGAGTTGGGCTTGCATATAGGGAAACACGTACGGCAGCAATGCTCAAGCTCTTTCAGAAAGCCCTAGCCAAGGCGAGGGAGCGCATGACAGAGCTCAGGCAAGATAACTGGGAAACTTTTGTTAACAGTCTCAACTCTCACACCCCCCCCCCCTCCTCAGCCAGGCATGGAAGGATATTAAAAGAATTAAAGGCGATAAGATCGGCCAAGTAGCACACCCTCACCCTCTACACAGAGCAAACGAGTTAGTCGATGCTTGGGCAACCACCTCTAGCTTCAATAATCTTCCCCCAGACATACAGTTCAGATTAAATGCTGGTTACGGAGACCGAGAAAGGCTCGTTGACTTCATGCTCCACAAGGAAGATGAATGCAACGTGCCATTTACTGAGTTTGAATTACTCGCGGCCCTAAACAAAGGCAAAGCCACATCCCCTGGTGAAGATGGTATCACTTATGACATATTGCGTCTGCTCCCTTTAGTACCAGGGAATCCCCTGCTTGAGCTGTATAATATGAGCTATGTTACTGGGGAGCTTCCTAACTCTTGGACCAACAGTATAATCATTCCAATTCCCAAGCCAAATCAAGAGAATGCTTTCCGCCCAATTTCCCTTACTAGCTGCATTTGTAAAACATTCGAGAGAATGGTCCTAAACCGTCTCCTCCATAGAATAAGAACCATGCTATCCCCCCAGATATATGGCTTCATGCATGGAAGGAGTGTGCATCATTGCATCACCACCTTTCTTACCCTGCACACTGAAAAGTCATATACCACCTTCCTAGATCTTAAGTCTGCCTTTGATATTGCAAATAGACATGTTATCTTGAGTGAGCTTGCAAGAATGAATGAAGTGGTCGGCTTCTTTGTTGGATCAGGGGTTACTTATCCAACAGGAAGTCATCTGTATTTTTCCAGGGGCATAGGAGTGTAACAAGAGACTTTGAACTAGGTGCCCCGCAGGGTGGTGTCCTCAGTCCTACCTTATTTAATATCTTAATAAACACGCTGTTAAACTCTATACCGAGCAAACCCAACGTCCACATCATTAGCTATGCTGATGATATAATGATACACACCACTGGGTATGCTAATACGCAGAACACTCTTAACTCTGTATTAGACTCATGTCCGGACCTAGGTTTAATTATCTCAGCAGAGAAAACAAAGATACTAAATCGGCGCCCACCCAGGCAGGGAGGAGCTGTTCGCAAGATGCAACTGTCTGATGGCTCCCAGCTTGACTATGTAAACAGATTCAAATACCTTGGCCTTGAGGTGCCACTGTATGGTCCTGTTGTATTCAGACTCTGTCGTCAGTATAAAGAGAGGCTCCGAGCTCTCAAGGCTGTTGCAGGTTATCACTCAGGCTATGGTGCCAATGTCAGAATTGTCAAAATGATGTACTTTGCATACATCAGATCTTTAGTGGATTATGCTGCACCTTTGCTTGTTTTGATGCCTGAAAGAAAGCTTGGAGGGCTTGAAAAATTGCAGAACGAAGCCTTGAGGATAATCCTTGGGTGCCCTCGTACCACAAAGATACTTAATATGAGAAAGGAACTTAATATTCTGAGCGTTGTTGATCGTGTTACTGAAATTAACTGTCAAATTGGTATAAAAATGCTTAGGCTAACTCATCCTAATCCTTGCACAGAAGCCCTCCAGAATTTCTTTATTGAAGATCAGCATTGTTCCAAATGGATAACAAAAACTGGAACTCAACTCAGAATGTATGGGGTTCATGATTTGTAACAAGAGAAACAACAACGGCACTTTCCTGCACCGTGGGAGGTTACACCCTTTCCAGTTTTAATCCCTCCCTTTCCACCCAAGAAGCAAATTAGAGATCAGCCCAAGCTTCGTCTTGAGGTAAAGCTCAACGCCTTAAGCCATATTGATGCTCTGTACACAGAGCATTCTCTCTCTCAAATTATATACACTGATGGTTCCCTACACCGCACCACGAGTGCAGCTGGAAGTGCATTTGTCCTGACAATGGGCGATGGCTTGTACTTTGAGTGGGGAGTCCGTATAAACAACTGGGCCTCTACCCTTAAGACTGAACTATTTGCCTTGATCCTTGCACTGAAATGTGTACAAGTCTCAAAACTTGATACATTAATTGTAAGTGACTCCTTATTATCCTTAAATGCTCTCAACTCTTTAAGACATAACTGTAACATTCTCGTGTCCGAAGCTAGACACAAATACAACACAATTATTAAGGATTGTAACAGAGTCCATTTCATGTGATCTCCATCTCATGTTGGGCTCCGAATGCATGATAGAGCTGATAAGTTAGCCAAAGAATCTGCCTTTAAAGGAGCCGTTGAGTGTAACCTTGGATTGTCAATGAGCAATCTGAGAGCAGCAGTACACCGAGAACTTCAACAAGATCTTGTAGATCTGAGGCAAAGTGAAATTGACACCAGTAATTCCATCTATCATCATACTATCATGCAAGAGGAGACACACATCTATGGATCATCCAATAAAATCAGCAGACTTCTAGATGTTACTACTGCTCCGCTTAGACTCGGTTACAAGTATCTCTCGGAATTCTCATTATCTGCTGATGTAGACCTGACCAAATGTAAACTGTGTCAACAAAATTATTCGCACACCCTCCGTCACTATGTGATGGAGTGCGAAAAGATACGTGAACTTAGAGACAATTCTATAACCAATGTTCCAGCGATGTGTCAATATTTCATTCAAAATGATCTGCTACCAGAAATTTTAGCCAAATATCCCCAGTTTGCTAACTGTAGGTAGTAACTAAGTGATTTTCTAGAATTAATTGACGATTGCTTTCTTACGCAACACATTAAGGAACCAACACGGGAAAATAATATTTTAGATTTAGTGTTAACTAACAGGGAAACGCAAATTAATGACATCGAAATAGGGAGTGAGCTAGGGAGCAGTGATCACAAAGAAATCAGATTTAGCATAGAATGGAATAGACCAGTAGGAGAAAATTCTGTTAAAGTGCCAGATTTTCGAAAAGCTGATTTTAATAGCCTAAGAAATTTTTTGGGTCAAATTGATTGGAAAGGCTTGGGTATGGGGTGTGGGCCGGTCTTGGAGCGAGACATGAACCCAGCGATAGGTGACTTAAATGGGGATTTCGATGTGGATTCAATATATAACTTATTTAAGAATATTCTAAACAAAGCACAGGAACGTAGTATACCATACAAATTGAATAGATCGTATACTAATGACCCAAAGTGGATAACAAAGAATTTGAAGAACCTTATAGGTAAAAAGAGAGCTTGGTACAAAAGGATTAAAAATGGGGAGGTCACTTTAGAACAGGAATTCGTACAACTGGTTAGAAATGTTAAAAAAGAGATAAGGAAAGCAAAAAGAAACTATGAAGTTCGCATAGCAGGGCAAGCAAAGACAAATCCTAAAGGGTTTTTTCAGTTATATCGTACTAAGACTAGGGAAAGGATAGGTCCATTAAAAACTGAGACAGGTCAAATAACAGATAGTGATGAAGAGATGAGTAGTATTTTTAATAAATATTTTGTATCTGTATTTACTAAAGAGGAACTTAACAATATGCCTTCAGCCGAACAAGTCTATGTGGGTGGGGACGAGGACAGGTTGACGAGTTTAGCAGTTACCAGGGAGGATGTTTTTAAACAAATAGTAAAACTCAAACCAAACAAATCCCCAGGGCCGGATGAAGTGTTTGCTAGGGTGCTTAAAGAATGCAAAGAGGAGCTTTGTGACCCACTGTCAACCATATTTAATAAATCAATAGAGTCAGGCAGAGTGCCAGAGTTTTGGAAAGTTGCTAATGTGATACCAGTTTTTAAGAAAGGAGATAGATCACTTGCGTCTAACTATCGACCAATTAGCCTAACGTCTATTGTGGGAAAGTTACTCGAATCTATAATAGCAAATAAAATTCGTCTTCATCTTGAAAAACATAAATTAATAATTGAGTCGCAACATGGTTTTATAAATGGCCGTTCATGTTTAACAAATTTGTTATCTTTTTATTCTAGCATTGTTGAGGCAGTTGATAGTGGTAAGGATTGCGATGTTGTATACCTTGACTTTAGCAAAGCTTTTGATACAGTGCCACATGAAAGACTGATTAAAAAAATAGAGTCTCATGGTATTGGGGGTGCTATATTAAGCTGGATTAGGGCATGGCTATACCAAAGGAAACAGAGAGTTAGTATAAATGGAATCAAGTCAGAGTGGGAAAATGTTGTAAGTGGAGTGCCTCAAGGCTCTGTCCTGGGACCTCTGTTGTTTATAATATATATAAATGATTTAGATTCAGGTTTGAGTAGCAACATTTGCAAATTTGCCGATGATACGAAAATCGGTAGGGAAATTAATTCGGAGGAGGACTCACTATCACTTCAAGTTGATCTAGATAGGGTTTTGAAATGGTCAAAGGATTGGCAGATGCAGTTTAATGCTGATAAATGTAAAGTTCTGAGGTTAGGTAATGATGATAGAGTTACAAGATACGAGCTAGATGGTGTTGTGATTGCGAAGTCGGATTGCGAAAGGGATCTGGGAGTTATGATTAGTAAGAATTTAAAACAAAAGGATCAATGCATAAATGTTCGTAATAAGGCAAATCGGACACTTGGATTTATTAATCGCAGCGTTAGTAACAAGACACCTGGTGTGGTTCTCAAGCTATATCTTGCTCTAGTTAGGCCCCATTTAGATTATGCAGTTCAGTTTTGGTCGCCATATTATAGAATGTATATAAATTCACTTGAACGTGTCCAGCGTAGGATGACTAAGTTAATTCCCCAAATTAGAAATCTTTCATATGAAGAAAGATTAACAAAGCTTAAGTTGCATTCACTGGAAAGGCAAAGAGTTAGGGGTGACATGATAGAGGTTTACAAGTGGATGAATGGACATAACCGGGGGGATATTAATAGGGTATTAAAAGTATCAACACAGGACAGAACACGAAACAATGGATATAAATTGGATAAGTTTAGATTTAGGAAAGACTTGGGTAAATACTGGTTCAGTAACAGGGTTGTTGATTTGTGGAACCAATTGCCGCGTAACATTGTGGAGGTGGGGTCCCTCGATTGTTTCAAGCACGGGTTGGACAAGTATATGAGTGGGATTGGGTGGTTATAGAATAGGAGCTGCCTCGTATGGGCCAATAGGCCTTCTGCAGTTACCTTTGTTCTTATGTTCTTATGTTCTTATGTGATTGTAACCTATCCACCGCTTCCCACTGGATGGGGGGCAGTGTGCAGGACAAACATATAAATTTTGACACTAGCTCTCCACATATGTCAGTTGCTTAATTTAGAACCTGTACTTGAGGTCGATCTCGAACCCATTGTTGATGTGATGACTTATATTGAATTTTGTAACTAGCTCATCAAGATTGTAACTTGTTTAGCTAAATGAATTGTGGGGTTCAGTCCCTGAGCCCATTATGTGGCTCTGTAACCCTTTCCACTACCGCCCACAAGATGGGTATGGGGTGCATAATAAATGAACTAAACTAACATATGGGACTGGTGGGTAATGAAAACAAAACTAAGTTTGAAAGTAGAAGTCGGAGGCCCATTATATTGAAAATAAACGATAAAAATATAGAGAGAGTTAATATATATAAATATTTAGGCATATACGTTGCATATACCCATGAGAGTTTGGAAGCTGAGATGAACAGACTGTTGGGTCAATGTCGGAAGAGATTACAACCTCTGAAGGCCTTGGCATGCTGTGGAAAGGGATTGGGAGTCCCTGTGCTACGAATGTTATACTTGAGTACTGTAAGATAAGAACATAAGAACAAAGGCAACTGCAGAAGGCCTATTGGCCCATACGAGGCAGCTCCTATTTATAACCACCCAATCCCACTCATATACTTGTCCAACCCGCGCTTGAAACAATCGAGGGACCCCACCTCCAGCACGTTACGCGGTAATTGGTTCCACAAATCAACAACCCTGTTACTGAACCAGTATTTACCCAAGTCTTTCCTAAATCTAAACTTATCCAATTTATACCCATTGTTTCGTGTTCTGTCTTGTGTTGATACTTTTAATACCCTATTAATATCCCCTTTGTATATAGGGTATATTACACTAACAGTAGAAGTCTAAGAAATAAAATTAACGAATTAAATGCTCTTGTCTGCACAGAAAAAATAGATATTATTGCACTTACCGAAACGTGGATGAATGTAGAAAATAGAGAATTATTAGCTGAATATCAAATATATGGATTTAAACTATTTCACACAGATAGATATATTAGACGAGGAGGTGGAGTAGCCATATATGTTAGGGACAATTTGAAATGTAGTCTCAAAGAGGGAATCAAAACAGAGCCACACACAGAAACTATTTGGATTGAATTAAACGAAAAAGCTAATAATATTATAATAGGAGTAATATATAGGCCACCAAATTTAGACAGAGTGGAAGCAAAGCATCTATGGGATGAAATATCTAGAGCATCTAGATCTAACAGTATTTATGTCATGGGTGACTTTAATTTTAGCGGAATAAACTGGTTGAACAAAACAGGGAATAGTGAAGCAGAAGATTTTCTAGAATTAATTGACGATTGCTTTCTTACGCAACACATTAAGGAACCAACACGGGAAAATAATATTTTAGATTTAGTGTTAACTAACAGGGAAACGCAAATTAATGACATCGAAATAGGGAGTGAGCTAGGGAGCAGTGATCACAAAGAAATCAGATTTAGCATAGAATGGAATAGACCAGTAGGAGAAAATTCTGTTAAAGTGCCAGATTTTCGAAAAGCTGATTTTAATAGCCTAAGAAATTTTTTGGGTCAAATTGATTGGAAAGGCTTGGGTATGGGGTGTGGGCCGGTCTTGGAGCGAGACATGAACCCAGCGTTAGGTGACTTAAATGGGGATTTCGATGTGGATTCAATATATAACTTATTTAAGAATATTCTAAACAAAGCACAGGAACGTAGTATACCATACAAATTGAATAGATCGTATACTAATGACCCAAAGTGGATAACAAAGAATTTGAAGAACCTTATAGGTAAAAAGAGAGCTTGGTACAAAAGGATTAAAAATGGGGAGGTCACTTTAGAACAGGAATTCGTACAACTGGTTAGAAATGTTAAAAAAGAGATAAGGAAAGCAAAAAGGAACTATGAAGTTCGCATAGCAGGGCAAGCAAAGACAAATCCTAAAGGGTTTTTTCAGTTATATCGTACTAAGACTAGGGAAAGGATAGGTCCATTAAAAACTGAGACAGGTCAAATAACAGATAGTGATGAAGAGATGAGTAGTATTTTTAATAAATATTTTGTATCTGTATTTACTAAAGAGGAACTTAACAATATGCCTTCAGCCGAACAAGTCTATGTGGGTGGGGACGAGGACAGGTTGACGAGTTTAGCAGTTACCAGGGAGGATGTTCTTAAACAAATAGTAAAACTCAAACCAAACAAATCCCCAGGGCCGGATGAAGTGTTTGCTAGGGTGCTTAAAGAATGCAAAGAGGAGCTTTGTGACCCACTGTCAACCATATTTAATAAATCAATAGAGTCAGGCAGAGTGCCAGAGTTTTGGAAAGTTGCTAATGTGATACCAGTTTTTAAGAAAGGAGATAGATCACTTGCGTCTAACTATCGACCAATTAGCCTAACGTCTATTGTGGGAAAGTTACTCGAATCTATAATAGCAAATAAAATTCGTCTTCATCTTGAAAAACATAAATTAATAATTGAGTCGCAACATGGTTTTATAAATGGCCGTTCATGTTTAACAAATTTGTTATCTTTTTATTCTAGCATTGTTGAGGCAGTTGATAGTGGTAAGGATTGCGATGTTGTATACCTTGACTTTAGCAAAGCTTTTGATACAGTGCCACATGAAAGACTGATTAAAAAAATAGAGTCTCATGGTATTGGGGGTGCTATATTAAGCTGGATTAGGGCATGGCTATACCAAAGGAAACAGACAGTTAGTATAAATGGAATCAAGTCAGAGTTGGAAAATGTTGTAAGTGGAGTGCCTCAAGGCTCTGTCCTGGGACCTCTGTTGTTTATAATATATATAAATGATTTAGATTCAGGTTTGAGTAGCAACATTTGCAAATTTGCCGATGATACGAAAATCGGTAGGGAAATTAATTCGGAGGAGGACTCACTATCACTTCAAGTTGATCTAGATAGGGTTTTGAAATGGTCAAAGGATTGGCAGATGCAGTTTAATGCTGATAAATGTAAAGTTCTGAGGTTAGGTAATGATGATAGAGTTACAAGATACGAGCTAGATGGTGTTGTGATTGCGAAGTCGGATTGCGAAAGGGATCTGGGAGTTATGATTAGTAAGAATTTAAAACAAAAGGATCAATGCATAAATGTTCGTAATAAGGCAAATCGGACACTTGGATTTATTAATCGCAGCGTTAGTAACAAGACACCTGGTGTGGTTCTCAAGCTATATCTTGCTCTAGTTAGGCCCCATTTAGATTATGCAGTTCAGTTTTGGTCGCCATATTATAGAATGGATATAAATTCACTTGAACGTGTCCAGCGTAGGATGACTAAGTTAATTCCCCAAATTAGAAATCTTTCATATGAAGAAAGATTAACAAAGCTTAAGTTGCATTCACTGGAAAGGCGAAGAGTTAGGGGTGACATGATAGAGGTTTACAAGTGGATGAATGGACATAACCGGGGGGATATTATTAGGGTATTAAAAGTATCAACACAGGACAGAACACGAAACAATGGATATAAATTGGATAAGTTTAGATTTAGGAAAGACTTGGGTAAATACTGGTTCAGTAACAGGGTTGTTGATTTGTGGAACCAATTGCCGCGTAACATTGTGGAGGTGGGGTCCCTCGATTGTTTCAAGCACGGGTTGGACAAGTATATGAGTGGGATTGGGTGGTTATAGAATAGGAGCTGCCTCGTATGGGCCAATAGGCCTTCTGCAGTTACCTTTGTTCTTATGTTCTTATGTTCTTATGTTCTTGTTATGTCCATTCACCCACTTGTAAACCTCTATCATGTCACCCCTAACTCTTTGCCTTTCCAGTGAATGCAACTTAAGCTTTGTTAATCTTTCTTCATATGAAAGATTTCTAATTTGGGGAATTAACTTAGTCATCCTACGCTGGACACGTTCAAGTGAATTTGTATCCATTTTATAATATGGCTACCAAAACTGAACTGCATAATCTAAATGGGGCCTAACTAGAGCAAGATATAGCTTGAGAACCACACCAGGTGTCTTGTTACTAACGCTGCGATTAATAAATCCAAGTGTCCGATTTGCCTTATTACGAACATTTATGCATTGATCCTTTTATTTTAAATTCTTACTAATCATAACTCCCAGATCCCTTTCGCAATCTCAACACCATCTAGCTCGTATCTTGTAACTCTATCATCATTACCTAACCTCAGAACTTTACATTTATCAGCATTAAACTGCATCTGCCAATCCTTTGACCATTTCAAAACCCTATCTAGATGAACTTGAAGTGATAGTGAGTTCTCCTCCGAATTAATTTCCCTACCGATTTTCGTATCATCTGCAAATTTGCAAATGTTGCTACTCAAACCTGAATCTAAATCATTTATATATATTATAAACAACAGAGGTCCCAGGACAGAGCCTTGAGGCACTCCACTTACAACATTTTCCCACACTGACTTGATTCCATTTATACTAACTCTGTTTCCTTTGGTATAGCCATGCCCTAATCCAGGTTAATATAGCACCCCCAATACCATGAGACTCTATCTTTTTAATCAGTCTTTCATGTGGCACTGTATCAAAAGCTTTGCTAAAGTCAAGGTACACAACATCACAATCCTTACCACTATCAACTGCCTCAACTATGCTAGAATAAAAAGATAACAAATTTGTTAAACATGAACGGCCATTTATAAAACCATGTTGCGACTCAATTATTAATTTATGTTTTTCAAGATGAAGACGAATTTTATTTGCTATTATATATTCGAGTAACTTTCCCACAATAGACGTTAGGCAAATTGGTCGATAGTTAGACGCAAGTGATCTATCTCCTTTCTTAAAAACTGGTATCACATTAGCAACTTTCCAAAACTCTGGCACTCAGCCTGACTCTATTGATTTATTAAATATGGTTGACAGTGGGTCACAAAGCTCCTCTTTGCATTCTTTAAGCACCCTGGCAAACACTTCATCCGGCCCTGGGGATTTGTTTGGTTTGAGTTTTACTATTTGTTTAAGAACATCCTCCCTGGTAACTGCTAAACTCGTCAACCTGTCCTCGTCCCCACCCACATAGACTTGTTCGGCTGAAGGCATATTGTTAAGTTCCTCTTTAATAAATACAGATACAAAATATTTATTAAAAATACTACTCATCTCTTCATCACTATCTGTTATTTGACCTGTCTCAGTTTTTAAGAACATAAGAACATAAGAACAAAGGTAACTGCAGAAGGCCTATTGGCCCATACGAGGCAGCTCCTATTCTATAACCACCCAATCCCACTCATATACTTGTCCAACCCGTGCTTGAAACAATCGAGGGACCCCACCTCCACAATGTTACGCGGCAATTGGTTCCACAAATCAACAACCCTGTTACTGAACCAGTATTTACCCAAGTCTTTCCTAAATCTAAACTTATCCAATTTATATCCATTGTTTCGTGTTCTGTCCTGTGTTGATACTTTTAATACCCTATTAATATCCCCCCAGTTATGTCCATTCATCCACTTGTAAACCTCTATCATGTCACCCCTAACTCTTCGCCTTTCCAGTGAATGCAACTTAAGCTTTGTTAATCTTTCTTCATATGAAAGATTTCTAATTTGGGGAATTAACTTAGTCATCCTACGCTGGACACGTTCAAGTGAATTTATATCCATTCTATAATATGGCGACCAAAACTGAACTGCATAATCTAAATGGGGCCTAACTAGAGCAAGATATAGCTTGAGAACCACACCAGGTGTCTTGTTACTAACGCTGCGATTAATAAATCCAAGTGTCCGATTTGCCTTATTACGAACATTTATGCATTGATCCTTTTGTTTTAAATTCTTACTAATCATAACTCCCAGATCCCTTTCGCAATCCGACTTCGCAATCACAACACCATCTAGCTCGTATCTTGTAACTCTATCATCATTACCTAACCTCAGAACTTTACATTTATCAGCATTAAACTGCATCTGCCAATCCTTTGACCATTTCAAAACCCTATCTAGATCAACTTGAAGTGATAGTGAGTCCTCCTCCGAATTAATTTCCCTACCGATTTTCGTATCATCGGCAAATTTGCAAATGTTGCTACTCAAACCTGAATCTAAATCATTTATATATATTATAAACAACAGAGGTCCCAGGACAGAGCCTTGAGGCACTCCACTTACAACATTTTCCCACTCTGACTTGATTCCATTTATACTAACTCTCTGTTTCCTTTGATACCAGTTTTTAAGAAAGGAGATAGATCACTTGCGTCTAACTATCGACCAATTAGCCTAACGTCTATTGTGGGAAAGTTACTCGAATCTATAATAGCAAATAAAATTCGTCTTCATCTTGAAAAACATAAATTAATAATTGAGTCGCAACATGGTTTTATAAATGGCCGTTCATGTTTAACAAATTTGTTATCTTTTTATTCTAGCATTGTTGAGGCAGTTGATACTGGTAAGGATTGCGATGTTGTATACCTTGACTTTAGCAAAGCTTTTGATACAGTGCCACATGAAAGACTGATTAAAAAAATAGAGTCTCATGGTATTGGGGGTGCTATATTAAGCTGGATTAGGGCATGGCTATACCAAAGGAAACAGAGAGTTAGTATAAATGGAATCAAGTCAGAGTGGGAAAATGTTGTAAGTGGAGTGCCTCAAGGCTCTGTCCTGGGACCTCTGTTGTTTATAATATATATAAATGATTTAGATTCAGGTTTGAGTAGCAACATTTGCAAATTTGCCGATGATACGAAAATCGGTAGGGAAATTAATTCGGAGGAGGACTCACTATCACTTCAAGTTGATCTAGATAGGGTTTTGAAATGGTCAAAGGATTGGCAGATGCAGTTTAATGCTGATAAATGTAAAGTTCTGAGGTTAGGTAATGATGATAGAGTTACAAGATACGAGCTAGATGGTGTTGTGATTGCGAAGTCGGATTGCGAAAGGGATCTGGGAGTTATGATTAGTAAGAATTTAAAACAAAAGGATCAATGCATAAATGTTCGTAATAAGGCAAATCGGACACTTGGAATTATTAATCGCAGCGTTAGTAACAAGACACCTGGTGTGGTTCTCAAGCTATATCTTGCTCTAGTTAGGCCCCATTTAGATTATGCAGTTCAGTTTTGGTCGCCATATTATAGAATGGATATAAATTCACTTGAACGTGTCCAGCGTAGGATGACTAAGTTAATTCCCCAAATTAGAAATCTTTCATATGAAGAAAGATTAACAAAGCTTAAGTTGCATTCACTGGAAAGGCGAAGAGTTAGGGGTGACATGATAGAGGTTTACAAGTGGATGAATGGACATAACCGGGGGGATATTAATAGGGTATTAAAAGTATCAACACAGGACAGAACACGAAACAATGGATATAAATTGGATAAGTTTAGATTTAGGAAAGACTTGGGTAAATACTGGTTCAGTAACAGGGTTGTTGATTTGTGGAACCAATTGCCGCGTAACATTGTGGAGGTGGGGTCCCTCGATTGTTTCAAGCACGGGTTGGACAAGTATATGAGTGGGATTGGGTGGTTATAGAATAGGAGCTGCCTCGTATGGGCCAATAGGCCTTCTGCAGTTACCTTTGTTCTTATGTTCTTATGTTCTTATAGCCATGCCCTAATCCAGCTTAATATAGCACCCCCAATACCATGAGACTCTATTTTTTTAATCAGTCTTTCATGTGGCACTGTATCAAAAGCTTTGCTAAAGTCAAGGTATACAACATCGCAATCCTTACCACTATCAACTGCCTCAACAATGCTAGAATAAAAAGATAACAAATTTGTTAAACATGAACGGCCATTTATAAAACCATGTTGCGACTCAATTATTAATTTATGTTTTTCAAGATGAAGACGAATTTTATTTGCTATTATAGATTCGAGTAACTTTCCCACAATAGACGTTAGGCTAATTGGTCGATAGTTAGACGCAAGTGATCTATCTCCTTTCTTAAAAACTGGTATCACATTAGCAACTTTCCAAAACTCTGGCACTCTGCCTGACTCTATTGATTTATTAAATATGGTTGACAGTGGGTCACAAAGCTCCTCTTTGCATTCTTTAAGCACCCTAGCAAACACTTCATCCGGCCCTGGGGATTTGTTTGGTTTGAGTTTTACTATTTGTTTAAGAACATCCTCCCTGGTAACTGCTAAACTTGTCAACCTGTCCTCGTCCCCACCCACATAGACTTGTTCGGCTGAAGGCATATTGTTAAGTTCCTCTTTAGTAAATACAGATACAAAATATTTATTAAAAATACTACTCATCTCTTCATCACTATCTGTTATTTGACCTGTCTCAGTTTTTAATGGACCTATCCTTTCCCTAGTCTTAGTACGATATAACTGAAAAAACCCTTTAGGATTTGTCTTTGCTTGCCCTGCTATGCGAACTTCATAGTTCCTTTTTGCTTTCCTTATCTCTTTTTTAACATTTCTAACCAGTTGTACGAATTCCTGTTCTAAAGTGACCTCCCCATTTTTAATCCTTTTGTACCAAGCTCTCTTTTTACCTATAAGGTTCTTCAAATTCTTTGTTATCCACTTTGGGTCATTAGTATACGATCTATTCAATTTGTATGGTATACTACGTTCCTGTGCTTTGTTTAGAATATTCTTAAATAAGTTATATATTGAATCCACATCGAAATCCCCATTTAAGTCACCTAACGCTGGGTTCATGTCTCGCTCCAAGACCGGCCCACACCCCATACCCAAGCCTTTCCAATCAATTTGACCCAAAAAATTTCTTAGGCTATTAAAATCAGCTTTTCGAAAATCTGGCACTTTAACAGAATTTTCTCCTACTGGTCTATTCCATTCTATGCTAAATCTGATTTCTTTGTGATCACTGCTCCCTAGCTCACTCCCTATTTCGATGTCATTAATTTGCGTTTCCCTGTTAGTTAACACTAAATCTAAAATATTATTTTCCCGTGTTGGTTCCTTAATGTGTTGCGTAAGAAAGCAATCGTCAATTAATTCTAGAAAATCTTCTGCTTCACTATTCCCTGTTTTGTTCAACCAGTTTATTCCGCTAAAATTAAAGTCACCCATGACATAAATACTGTTAGATCTAGATGCTCTAGATATTTCATCCCATAGATGCTTTGCTTCCATTCTGTCTAAATTTGGTGGCCTATATATTACTCCTATTATAATATTATTAGCTTTTTCGTTTAATTCAATCCAAATAGTTTCTGTGTGTGGCTCTGTTTTGATTCCCTCTTTGAGACTACATTTCAAATTGTCCCTAACATATATGGCTACTCCACCTCCTCGTCTAATATATCTATCTGTGTGAAATAGTTTAAATCCATATATTTGATATTCAGCTAATAGTTCTCTATTTTCTACATTCATCCATGTTTCGGTAAGTGCAATAATATCTATTTTTTCTGTGCAGACAAGAGCATTTAATTCGTTAATTTTATTTCTTAGACTTCTACTGTTAGTGTAATATACCCTAAGTGAATTGTTATTTTGCGGACCTTCTCTTTCCCTGATCGTTTTGCCAATTCCTTTCTCCCACAAACACATACTTTTATTACCTCCTTCCTCCAAATCAATTCCCATACCTCTATCTACTAACCATACCTCTATCTACTAATGGACCTTTTTAATGGACCTATCCTTTCCCTAGTCTTAGTACGATATAACTGAAAAAACCTTTAGGATTTGTCTTTGCTTGCCCTGTGTTACGAACTCGGATCCAGCGTCCGAGCCCGGAGCAGTGACAACCACGCCATCTGTGGGTCAGCTCCCGAAAC
The DNA here is from genome assembly GCF_040958095.1 of Procambarus clarkii. Classification (NCBI taxonomy): domain Eukaryota; kingdom Metazoa; phylum Arthropoda; class Malacostraca; order Decapoda; family Cambaridae; genus Procambarus; species Procambarus clarkii. Next base: position 4,779,270 of record NC_091187.1, on the reverse strand, counting down.
CCCCGCCAAACGGACAACGACACCTGGTGAGGATGGCGAACACTGGCCACAAGGGCCAGTTTCCAGTCCTGTGCAGCTCTCAACACAGCCGCTCCTGACCTCTGGTGAGGTGGTGCTCCGACGACAGCGCCATCTATGGACTGGATACGTCAGGTGTTTGTGCCCGAGCCTGTAAGTGAGGTGTATTAGTGTCCCAGTTATTGATGACGTGTCTGCTTACAGAGTCGACCTGGGACTACTGTGATGGGAGTCGAGTCAGTCTACCCGAGGCAGCCAGTCTCCATACCTTGAAGTTTGCTGCAGCTGTTGTGAAGTCGCCCCCCCCCCCCCCGGAAGAACACTGTGGTGTGTTAGCCTGCCAGTGGAGTGGCAGTGTAAGGATTTACCCGGGACCGACTGTTGGAGACGATCATCCACTGGGGTACTGAAGACAGGAGAGTGACTTGTGTTGTCACACGAGGCTCCTGTCTAGGGCGTTCCCCTTTTATCGTTCGTGGAGTGGCCGTACCAGCCTTGTTGGCTCAGAACCTGCCAGCAGACCAGCTGGACGTGTGGTTGACGGCCTCCACGGCGGTGCCCCCAGTGGACCTGTGTTTTGGCTGACCTGTGGCCCGGGTAGGCTCGGCATTCTCGGAGGACACGTCGTGAGGCCACGAAGAAAGCACCGGGGACTCAGCACCTAGCTTCTGGATCCAGAGTCTTCAGCAGAAGACTAATTTGTGAATAATCCCCTTGTCTAGTGTTAATACCCCTCCCCCTTGTGCACTCATTAATTTTATATATTTAAACGGTGATGGTAATAATTATAATATTAAGTTCTTAACTTTCTTTCCCTACTCCCTTTAAGTTACTTGTGTCACGGATCTCATCCCTTGATAGCCACTACTGGCTTGGGAACGGATACATTAGATCTTCCTCTAACAACATCAGAGTAAGGACCCCGTTGCGTCCCGAGAGGGCCGTAACACCCTGCTATGCGAACTTCATAGTTTCTTTTTGCTTTCCTTATCTCATTTTTAACATTTCTAACCAGTTGTACGAATTCCTGTTCTAAAGTGACCTCCCCATTTTTAATCCTTTTGTACCAAGCTCTCTTTTTACCTATAAGGTTCTTCAAATTCTTTGTTATCCACTTTGGGTCATTAGTATTCGATCTATTCAATTTGTATGGTATACTACGTTCCTGTGCTTTGTTTAGAATATTCTTAAATAAGTTATATATTGAATCCACATCGAAATCCCCATTTAAGTCACCTATCGCTGGGTTCATGTCTCGCTCCAAGACCGGTCCACACCCCATACCCAAGACTTTCCAATCAATTTGACCCAAAAAATTTCTTAGGCTATTAAAATCAGCATTTCGAAAATCTGGCACTTTAAGAGAATTTTCTCCTACTGGTCTATTCCATTCTATGCTAAATCTGATTTCTTTGTGATCACTGTTCCCTAGCTCACTCCCTATTTCGATGTCATTAATTTGTGTTTCCCTGTTAGTTAACACTAAATCTAAAATATTATTTTCCCGTGTTGGTTCCTTAATGTGTTGCGTAAGAAAGCAATCGTCAATTAATTCTAGAAAATCTTCTGCTTCACTATTCCCTGTTTTGTTCAACCAGTTTATTCCGCTAAAATTAAAGTCACCCATGACATAAATACTGTTAGATCTAGATGCTCTAGAATTTCAGCCCATAGGTGCTTTGCTTCCATTCTGTCTAAATTTGGTGGCCAATATATAACTCCTATTATAATATTATTAGCTTTTTCGTTTAATTCTATCCAAATAGTTTCTGTGTGTGGCTCTGTTTTGATTCCCTCTTTGAGACTACATTTCAAATTGTCCCTAACATGTATGGCTACTCCACCTCCTCGTCTAATATATCTATCTGTGTGAAATAGTTTAAATCCATATATTTGATATTCAGCTAATAGTTCTCTATTTTCTAGAGAGAATCACTACCACTACCATACCACTATCTACTAACAGTTTAAACCCAAACAAACACCTCTAACCACTTCTTCCAACGAGTTCGCAACAGCAACAACCCCAGCTCTCGATAGATGCACCCCATCACGAGCATACATTTCATTTCTTCCATAGAAGTGTTCCCAGTTGTCTATGAAAGATATTGCATTTGATTTGCAATATCTTTCCAGTCGGCAATTGACACCAAGTGTCAATTGTAGAGCATTTCTAGTTTGATTAAGTCGTACTCTAGGAACATCAAAATTGTATTTATTTCTAGTGTGGTGCTCATGGGTTCTGTTACAACCTTCTATGAAGCTTTTGAGGTCAGGATTGGCATTACAGTTTAGCGTTTGATATATAAGAACATAAGAACAAAGGCAACTGCAGAAGGCCTATTGGCCCATACTAGGCAGTTCCTATTTATAACCACCCCATCCCACTCATATACATGTCCAACCCATGCTTGAAACAATCGAAGGACCCCACCTCCACAATGTTACTCGGCAATTGGTTCCACAAATCAACAACCCTGTTACTGAACCAGTATTTACCCAAGTCTTTCCTAAATCTAAACTTATCCAATTTGTACCCATTGTTTCGTGTTCTGTCTTGTGTTGATACTTTTAATACCCTATTAATATCCCCTTTGTTATGTCCATTCACCCACTTGTAAACCTCTATCATGTCACCCCTAACTCTTCGCCTTTCCAAGTTAATGCAACTTAAGCTTTGTTAATCTTTCTTCATATGAAAGATTTCTAATTTGGGGAATTAACTTAGTCATCCTACGCTGGACACGTTCAAGTGAATTTATATCCATTCTATAATATGGCGACCAAAACTGAACTGCATAATCTAAATGGGGCCTAACTAGAGCAAGATATAGCTTGAGAACCACACCAGGTGTCTTGTTACTAACGCTGCGATTAATAAATCCAAGTTGACCAGACCACACACTAGAAGTTGAAGGGACGACGACGTTTCGGTCCGTCCTGGACCATTCTCAAGTCGATCTTCGACTTGAGAATGGCCCAGGACGGACCGAAACGTCGTCGTCCCTTCAACTTCTAGTGTGTGGTCTGGTCAACATACTTCAGCCACGTTATTGTGACTCATCGCCTGAATAAATCAAAGTGTCCGATTTGCCTTATTACAAACATTTATGCATTGATCCTTTTGTTTTAAATTCTTACTAATCATAACTCCCAGATCCCTTTCGCAATCCGACTTCGCAATCACAACACCATCTAGCTCGTATCTTGTAACTCTATCATCATTACCTAACCTCAGAACTTTACATTTATCAGCATTAAACTGCATCTGCCAATCCTTTGACCATTTCAAAACCCTATCTAGATCAACTTGAAGTGATAGTGAGTCCTCCTCCGAATTAATTTCCCTACCGATTTTCGTATCATCGGCAAATTTGCAAATGTTGCTACTCAAACCTGAATCTAAATCATTTATATATATTATAAACAACAGAGGTCCCAGGACAGAGCCTTGAGGCACTCCACTTACAACATTTTCCCACTCTGACTTGATTCCATTTATACTAACTCTCTGTTTCCTTTGGTATAGCCATGCCCTAATCCAGCTTAATATAGCACCCCCAATACCATGAGACTCTATCTTTTTAATCCGTCTTTCATGTGGCACTGTATCAAAAGCTTTGCTAAAGTCAAGGTACACAACATCACTATCCTTACCACTATCATCTTCCTCAACTATGCTAGAATAAAAAGATAACAAATTTTGTTATGGTTTTGGTCAGACAAACAATCTTCGTCCACATGGTTTTTATTCTCCGCCAGTAACAACAACAAAACATTATCAGGTACATGAAATATTATTAACAAGATCATAAACAAAAGAGCATCTGCTCCAAACATGCTACCTCCAACATCTGTAGTACTCAATCCCAACATTCCTTCCCTTTTAAATAAACTATATCCCTACAGGTTAAGTCTATCAGGCGGTCGTATGACTCTTCCTGATTTTCTCAACTGGAAGTCCTGATCTGTTACTTACATAAGAACATAAGAACAAAGGTAACTGCAGAAGGCCTATTGGCCCATACGAGGCAGCTCCTATTCTATAACCACCCAATCCCACTCATATACTTGTCCAACCCGTGCTTGAAACAATCGAGGGACCCCACCTCCACAATGTTACGCGGCAATTGGTTCCACAAATCAACAACCCTGTTACTGAACCAGTATTTACCCAAGTCTTTCCTAAATCTAAACTTATCCAATTTATATCCATTGTTTCGTGTTCTGTCCTGTGTTGATACTTTTAATACCCTATTAATATCCCCCCGGTTATGTCCATTCATCCACTTGTAAACCTCTATCATGTCACCCCTAACTCTTCGCCTTTCCAGTGAATGCAACTTAAGCTTTGTTAATCTTTCTTCATATGAAAGATTTCTAATTTGGGGAATTAACTTAGTCATCCTACGCTGGACACGTTCAAGTGAATTTATATCCATTCTATAATATGGCGACCAAAACTGAACTGCATAATCTAAATGGGGCCTAACTAGAGCAAGATATAGCTTGAGAACCACACCAGGTGTCTTGTTACTAACGCTGCGATTAATAAATCCAAGTGTCCGATTTGCCTTATTACGAACATTTATGCATTGATCCTTTTGTTTTAAATTCTTACTAATCATAACTCCCAGATCCCTTTCGCAATCCGACTTCGCAATCACAACACCATCTAGCTCGTATCTTGTAACTCTATCATCATTACCTAACCTCAGAACTTTACATTTATCAGCATTAAACTGCATCTGCCAATCCTTTGACCATTTCAAAACCCTATCTAGATCAACTTGAAGTGATAGTGAGTCCTCCTCCGAATTAATTTCCCTACCGATTTTCGTATCATCGGCAAATTTGCAAATGTTGCTACTCAAACCTGAATCTAAATCATTTATATATATTATAAACAACAGAGGTCCCAGGACAGAGCCTTGAGGCACTCCACTTACAACATTTTCCCACTCTGACTTGATTCCATTTATACTAACTCTCTGTTTCCTTTGGTATAGCCATGCCCTAATCCAGCTTAATATAGCACCCCCAATACCATGAGACTCTATTTTTTTAATCAGTCTTTCATAAGAACATAAGAACAAAGGTAACTGCAGAAGGCCTATTGGCCCATACGAGGCAGCTCCTATTCTATAACCACCCAATCCCACTCATATACTTGTCCAACCCGTGCTTGAAACAATCGAGGGACCCCACCTCCACAATGTTACGCGGCAATTGGTTCCACAAATCAACAACCCTGTTACTGAACCAGTATTTACCCAAGTCTTTCCTAAATCTAAACTTATCCAATTTATATCCATTGTTTCGTGTTCTGTCCTGTGTTGATACTTTTAATACCCTTTTAATATCCCCCCGGTTATGTCCATTCATCCACTTGTAAACCTCTATCATGTCACCCCTAACTCTTCGCCTTTCCAGTGAATGCAACTTAAGCTTTGTTAATCTTTCTTCATATGAAAGATTTCTAATTTGGGGAATTAACTTAGTCATCCTACGCTGGACACGTTCAAGTGAATTTATATCCATTCTATAATATGGCGACCAAAACTGAACTGCATAATCTAAATGGGGCCTAACTAGAGCAAGATATAGCTTGAGAACCACACCAGGTGTCTTGTTACTAACGCTGCGATTAATAAATCCAAGTGTCCGATTTGCCTTATTACGAACATTTATGCATTGATCCTTTTGTTTTAAATTCTTACTAATCATAACTCCCAGATCCCTTTCGCAATCCGACTTCGCAATCACAACACCATCTAGCTCGTATCTTGTAACTCTATCATCATTACCTAACCTCAGAACTTTACATTTATCAGCATTAAACTGCATCTGCCAATCCTTTGACCATTTCAAAACCCTATCTAGATCAACTTGAAGTGATAGTGAGTCCTCCTCCGAATTAATTTCCCTACCGATTTTCGTATCATCGGCAAATTTGCAAATGTTGCTACTCAAACCTGAATCTAAATCATTTATATATATTATAAACAACAGAGGTCCCAGGACAGAGCCTTGAGGCACTCCACTTACAACATTTTCCCACTCTGACTTGATTCCATTTATACTAACTCTCTGTTTCCTTTGGTATAGCCATGCCCTAATCCAGCTTAATATAGCACCCCCAATACCATGAGACTCTATTTTTTTAATCAGTCTTTCATAAGAACATAAGAACATAAGAACAAAGGTAACTGCAGAAGGCCTATTGGCCCATACGAGGCAGCTCCTATTCTATAACCACCCAATCCCACTCATATACTTGTCCAACCCGTGCTTGAAACAATCGAGGGACCCCACCTCCACAATGTTACGCGGCAATTGGTTCCACAAATCAACAACCCTGTTACTGAACCAGTATTTACCCAAGTCTTTCCTAAATCTAAACTTATCCAATTTATATCCATTGTTTCGTGTTCTGTCCTGTGTTGATACTTTTAATACCCTTTTAATATCCCCCGGTTATGTCCATTCATCCACTTGTAAACCTCTATCATGTCACCCCTAACTCTTCGCCTTTCCAGTGAATGCAACTTAAGCTTTGTTAATCTTTCTTCATATGAAAGATTTCTAATTTGGGGAATTAACTTAGTCATCCTACGCTGGACACGTTCAAGTGAATTTATATCCATTCTATAATATGGCGACCAAAACTGAACTGCATAATCTAAATGGGGCCTAACTAGAGCAAGATATAGCTTGAGAACCACACCAGGTGTCTTGTTACTAACGCTGCGATTAATAAATCCAAGTGTCCGATTTGCCTTATTACGAACATTTATGCATTGATCCTTTTGTTTTAAATTCTTACTAATCATAACTCCCAGATCCCTTTCGCAATCCGACTTCGCAATCACAACACCATCTAGCTCGTATCTTGTAACTCTATCATCATTACCTAACCTCAGAACTTTACATTTATCAGCATTAAACTGCATCTGCCAATCCTTTGACCATTTCAAAACCCTATCTAGATCAACTTGAAGTGATAGTGAGTCCTCCTCCGAATTAATTTCCCTACCGATTTTCGTATCATCGGCAAATTTGCAAATGTTGCTACTCAAACCTGAATCTAAATAATTTATATATATTATAAACAACAGAGGTCCCAGGACAGAGCCTTGAGGCACTCCACTTACAACATTTTCCCACTCTGACTTGATTCCATTTATACTAACTCTCTGTTTCCTTTGGTATAGCCATGCCCTAATCCAGCTTAATATAGCACCCCCAATACCATGAGACTCTATTTTTTTAATCAGTCTTTCATGTGGCACTGTATCAAAAGCTTTGCTAAAGTCAAGGTATACAACATCGCAATCCTTACCACTATCAACTGCCTCAACAATGCTAGAATAAAAAGATAACAAATTTGTTAAACATGAACGGCCATTTATAAAACCATGTTGCGACTCAATTATTAATTTATGTTTTTCAAGATGAAGACGAATTTTATTTGCTATTATAGATTCGAGTAACTTTCCCACAATAGACGTTATTCTAATTGGTCGATAGTTAGACGCAAGTGATCTATCTCCTTTCTTAAAAACTGGTATCACATTAGCAACTTTCTAAAACTCTGGCACTCTGCCTGACTCTATTGATTTATTAAATATGGTTGACAGTGGGTCACAAAGCTCCTCTTTGCATTCTTTAAGCACCCTGGCAAACACTTCATCCGGCCCTGGGGATTTGTTTGGTTTGAGTTTTACTATTTGTTTAAGAACATCCTCCCTGGTAACTGCTAAACTCGTCAACCTGTCCTCGTCCCCACCCACATAGACTTGTTCGGCTGAAGGCATATTGTTAAGTTCCTCTTTAGTAAATACAGATACAAAATATTTATTAAAAATACTACTCATCTCTTCATCACTATCTGTGGCACTTCTATCACTTCATGTGGCACTGTATCAAAAGCTTTGCTAAAGTCAAGGTATACAACATCGCAATCCTTACCACTATCAACTGCCTCAACAATGCTAGAATAAAAAGATAACAAATTTGTTAAACATGAACGGCCATTTATAAAACCATGTTGCGACTCAATTATTAATTTATGTTTTTCAAGAAGTGTTTCCCAGAAGTTTTTACTTCTGGGAAACATTCTTCTGAATTACTCCTTGTAGAGTCCATAGGGTTAACTGTATCCCCATTACCCTCTACTGCCCCTTGCTCTGCCTCCCGGTCTCCTGCAGGTGCTGCTATCCCTTCATTATAAGGATGGATATCACTAGTTGCCCCACCCCCACCTGAAGGGTCTTCAAAATTCCCTGTGAACCTTGGCATGAGCTGATCAGCATGCTTTTTCCAATTAATGTTCCCAAAACTCTGTACTTGCACAGTGAAGTTCCTGCGGCCTAGGACCTCCCTAATTTTCCCTTCCACCCAGGTCTTTCCACTTCCAAAATTCCTTGCATATACTGCATCCCCCTTATTAAACAACAATTCCTCTCCTTGAGCCAACTGACTGGCCAAGCTAGTTACCGATTTCTCTTTATCGGGATCTATCTTTACTGCTTCCATGTGCACTTTAAAGTGTCTATTAAACAGTAATTCAGAAGGAGATTTACCAGTAGTAGAATGAACAGTTTTCCTTTGATTATATAAAAATCTACAAAGTCTTGTATTAATAGTTCCTTCCGTAAACCGCTTTAACCCTTCTTTCAAGGATCTCACTGCTCTCTCTGCTAGACCATTTGAAGAAGGATTATGTGTGACAGGTGTTACATGTTTAATACCATTTTTCCTAAAAAAAATCCTCCATTTCCACAGAAACAAAATAAGGAGCATTGTCTGAGACAATTATGTCTGGCAATCCAAAATTACAAAATGTTTTCCTTAGTAATTCACAAGTTACAGATGATGTGGTGGAATTACACACATGCACATCCAGAAATTTGGTGTATGAATCCACCACCACTAGGTAATATTTATTATCCATAGGTCCCGCATAATCTACATGAAGTCTAGACCAGGGTTTTCCAGTACATGGCCAAGAAAGTACTGGGGCCTGGGGTTTCTGATAATTCTTAAAGCAAATATGACAATTTTTTGTTACCTCAGCAATATCCTGGTCTATTTTTGGCCACCAAACCCAACTTCTAGCTTCTGCTTTCATAGCATTTATGCCATTATGGCCTACATGCAGCTGTTCCAAAATCTTACATCTCAGTTCCCCAGGCACCACCACTCTATTCCTATACAAGAGTACATCCTGGTGAATACTAAGGTCAGCCTTCACTGCAGCATACTCTGACAATAACAAATTATCATTCCAACCATATTTGACATTTTTCAACAACAGACTTAATTTAGGATCTCTACCAGTTGCCTTCCTAATAGTCTGGAGTGAAATATCCTCAAAAGACAGATTCCACCAGGTTAACATACTCCACTGGAATACTGGAATTTAATTCTTCTGTCACAGGCAATCTACTTAATGCATCAGCTACTACATTATCCTTGCCTGGCTTAAACTCTAAATCATACTCAAACTGAGAGAGTAGTAATGCCCATCTTTGAATTCTAGCATTGGCATTAACTGGAATCTGCTTACCTCTGCCAAACAATCCTAGCAGGGGTTTATGATCTGTTCTAGCAAGAAATTTCCTCCCCAGCAGAAAATACCTCAGTTTTCTTACAGCATATACCAAAGCTAAAGCTTCTTTATCTAACTGAGAATAATTCTGTTCCGCAGGAGATAATTTCTTGCTAGCAAAATATACTACTTTATCCTGACCATCTACTTCCTGTAATATTACACACCCCACTACTACTGGGGAAGCATCTACCTCCAGTTTTAACGGGAGTCCACCTGTAAAATTAGTGAGCACTGGAGAATTGATCAATTCCTGCTTAATATTCCTGAATGCATTTTCCTCTCTTGCTGCCCACTTAAATCTAGCCCCTTTTTTCAACAATTCATACAAGGGTGCTAATTTTGTTGAAAAGTTCTTCACTAACTTACAAAAATATGTAACCATCCCAACAAAAGACTGTACTTCCCCAACTGATGTTGGGGCTGGGGCATCTATTATAGCAGCTACATTTTTGTGAGAAGGAGTAAAGCCCTTACCTGAAATATGGTACCCCAGATATTCAATGGCCTTGGTCTTCAACGTTGTTTTTTCCTTATTAATCTTCACATTGTGCTTTCGCAAAAGATTCAAAACTTGTTCTAATCTAGCATCATGCACTTCCTCATTCTCCCCACATACAATAATGTCATCTAAAAAACTAGCCATACCTTCAATGTTAACTAACAACTGGGACATGAATCTCTGAAAAATTGCTGGAGACGAGGAGAGTCCAAAAGGAAGTCTTTTATACTTAAATAACCCCTTGTGGGTATTAATCACTAACAATTTCTGGCTCTCCTCCTCTACCGGAATTTGCAAGTAAGCATCTTTCAGGTCAATCTTAGAAAAAATTGTTCCCTTGCAGACCACTGACAACAACTCATCTATCTTAGGTAAAGGGTACTTGTCACAGTGTATGCGGTTGTTCAGTTCCTTGAAGTCTGCACAGATTCTCAAGGATTTCCGATCTGCCTTCAACACTGGTACAATTAGGGCTGCCAACTCACTATGTGTAATTGACTCTAAGATGCCTTCTGCCACATGCTTTTCCAGGGCTGATTCTACCAATTGCTTGTAATGAAACGGCACTGTTCTTGCCTTGAAAAATTTGGGTGAAGCCCCACTTTTCAGGTGAATTTTTGCCACCATGCTATTAATTGGCTTATCTGCCTCCACTGAATATTTGCCTAAATTTGTTCGGCACTTTTAATTGTTTTAACTATTGACAATTCATCTAGGCCCGCCAAGAAAATTCCCACTTTTTCCATGAGATCTTTACCACATAGGCTAGGATTATGTGAATCCACTACATAAAAATCCTGGTTAATTTCTTTTCCATTATAACCTACTTTTGCCGACACCTTGCCATAGACCTTAATCGGTACATTATCATAAGCACTTAAAGATTTTTTACCTGGTTTTACATTCAATTGCAATGCATCTGCCCAATCTCTAGACAATGTTGACACTGCAGCACCAGTGTCCAGTTCCAAGGGAACTAACTTCCCATTAATTACAAAATTCACCACTTGTGACTTCACTGAACATACCTTTTCTTTCACCGAATATAGTCGGTTTTCCTCACCTGCAGCTTCTTCAGACTGGTTACCTTCCTCTACTGCCTTGACCACAGTACCACTACCTCTTCTTCCTGCATTCCCTGGTAGTCTCCTCTCCCAGGCCTTGTTGTTCCTGTTCACATATTCCCTACACACTCTCTGCAAGTGTCCCTCCTTGTTACAAAAGTTGCATATATATGCACGAAACTTGCACTTGCTACTTATGTGCTTGTATCCACAGTGTGTACATCTGGTCTGGCTCTGTACGACCATAATTTCCTGAGTAGAAGTCTTACTTCCAAAAGCCCTTTCCAGGTTCAATATCTTCTCGAGCACTGTCCATGAAGTCATCGATTGTAGATCCAAATTTTCTGCCACCAGGTTAGGGAAATAATTTTCCTTTTCCACTGCCATGAACAACTGGTCCCTAACCCTGCCGTCCAACTGTGCTCCGAAGTTGCAGTGGTTAGCCAAAGCCTTCAATTCCGCAAATAAATCCTGTACGGATTCCTGCTGCTTTTTCGCCCTCTTCTGGAAATCCATCAAACTCCTGTGATATGATGGTTTCACCACATACTGACGTTTAAGCAAAGCAATCAAGTCTACGTACGTCTTCGTGTGCGGTAGCTCACGTGCACACAAATTTCCGAGAACACTATATGCTTCAGAACCCAACCCAGGCTAACCTAACCCAGTGAAACTAAGAGTACCGCTTTCTTGGTGGCGTCCTCCTTAATCTCCCGGTACTGAAAGTTTGCTTCCAGCAGGCTGAGCCACAGGTCCAACGAGATCTTGGCCGTGTTTAACGGCTCGATTGACATTGTAGCCATGGCCACGGTGTAGCACACTCCACTGTTATATGCGAAGCGTCCACTCGTCCACACGACGTACCCTGCACTGTCTTGATCCTCACACCACGTCTCGTACCCAGGCTCTCTGCCAGCGATGTTTAATCCTCGTCGCCACTGTTATGGTTTTGGTCAGACAAACAATCTTCGTCCACATGGTTTTTATTCTCCGCCAGTAACAATAACAAAACATTATCAGGTACATGAAATATTATTAACAAGATCATAAACAAAAGAGCATCTGCTCCAAACATGCTACCTCCAACATCTGTAGTACTCAATCCCAACAGTACCTCTCTCAACCAGTTTAAGATAAAAACGAAGCTATACCTAATAAATTCCCTGTAACCTACCTTACCTCTCTATTGTCAACCAATGTCTGTTTTTTTTTTTTTAAAGAGCGCTGTTTGTCGACAGAATTGTATTTGTGCTGCTTTTTCAGCTATGTTTTCATTCCATGTTTTCATTTTAGTCTTTATGCTCAAT
>NC_091187.1:4749266-4761766 GCF_040958095.1 Procambarus clarkii | reverse complement strand
TGACACAAACTAGACATATTAGTATGAAAAAGAACTAACAATTCTCCAAATAGTAGGACGTGATTCAGTTTTCATGGATATATTCATTTTCGGGTGTTCGACTTCAGTTTGGAAATATGAAAAGGCACAGTTTGGTGCATTCAGATGATAAAGCTTTATGACATTAATTACAAATGGCATAAGAAAGAAGCAAATATTAGTTATATTTAGAACCTATAACAGAAAATAATTTAAGTAAAACAGTTGATATAAAAAGATGTATTTAATTAAAAGTTGTTAGTTTCATCGCAATGAATGTAAACATGTGATCATTCGTTCAAAAACAATAACACACGTGATCCTACATTTTGCAGTCATCGGGAGAACAAATCCTTCATGCAAACTGCACCTACTATCAAGAAGAAGAAGATCCTAGATTTGGGCATGGTATGTAAAGTTTTCTCGGCATTTATGTAAATAATTCCTTCATATGTAATATTTTACTAATTGAAAAGAATGCAAATGTTTCATTGCTGTTTAGTTAAATAATTTTCAAAAACTTGTTGCAGTATTAAAGTTTTGCTTGTTATGTGTAGGAAGAATATATTTTACTGCATATTGGTATACACATTCTAATACGTTTTTAGTATGCAGCATGTTGTTTTTATCAATTATGTTTTTATAATAAGCTTCCTAGAAGGTTGTAACAGATCCCATGAGCACCACACCAGAAACAAATACCTATTTGATATTCCAAGAGTACGACTTAGTTAAACTAGAAATGCTTTACAAATCAAGGGCCCTCGAATGTGGCCTTCCCAATTATGTTAAAGACTGTACCTCTCCCAACCAGTTTAAGTTAAAAACTAAGTACTAGCTAATTAACTCAATGTAACCTACCTCACCCCCAAAATGTCAACCCATCTCTTCTATTTAAAACAATGCTGTTTGTTGACCAAATTGTATTTTACTTTTTTTCTGCCATGTTTCACCCCCCCCCCCTCCCTTTTTTTCCATTTTTTTTTTTATTTTTTCTCAACACAATTTATACTTTAATCTCTTTTAGTATTAAGTTTTAGTCTTAGTGTTTTTCCTGCCCGAAACACTTTGCGTAATAGTGGCTTTAGGCATTGTATGTACTAGCTCTATCTATAAATCCATCTACTTTTGTATCTTACCTTGTATGTATGTACTTTACCTGAATAAATAATTGTATTTGTATTTGTAATAGGTAGATGATACAGAAAGCAGTACAATGTCTGTCACAAATCCTTTTACTGCGGCAGCATTAAGACCACAAGTCAGTAGAATAAATATGCCTGGAAGATCGACCCCAGCCAGCATACTAGCAGGTAAAAAAACATTTAATCAGCTTTTGACAAAATTACAAATAAAGATGTGTTATGTCATTGTGTTAGGTTAGCCTAGCTATTATTTCCAATTTGTTTTTTAATTTGTATTAGTATGCAGTACTAGGCTATTGTAACAAATTGGAATGTACAACGTCCAATATTTTTTTTGGCAGATTCGTTCTTGGCTCCTGAAAACTATCTTTACTTACCAGATGTACCAAGAATAACTCCAGACAATAATGATGGTATTGTTTATAAAATCATTTGATTATGGCCTTTATAATACATTAATATCAAAGTTTACAACCTTGTGTAATACAGTAAGTCTTTGTTTTAACAATAACAACAGAATTTTTTTTCTATGCTCAGCATAATTGGCTTGAAATCCATCATCCCATTATAATTTCTATCACTTTGATTATTGGTTTAGACAATTACATCAAAACATTTAATGTAGCTTCTCTTGCTACAGTTATAATGTATCCTATTGAGAATGTATATTTTTTTACCAGAAGGTCTCCAGACACTAGCAATTTTAGCTAAAGAGAACCTTCATCGTGAATATTTTAAAATAAACTCGGCTCTCCAGAAAAAATGTGAATATATGAAGCGAAGTTTAAATATTGAGAACCTAAATTATCTGAAGCCTTCAAACAAGAAAGGAAAAGGAGAAAATTACTGCAGGATTATTGAAATCAATCAAACACAACGTTCAAACTTATCAGAAGGTAATTTTTATTTAGTTATTTATTCCATGACCCATGTTTGTGTGTTCCTATATCATAGTATAATGATAGGTTTAATTGCTAGTGTAGATTTCATTTTGCCTCAGACTTAAAATTATTTAGGTTTTTGGTGTTTTATTATTCAAAATTTGTTTATAGATAATCCAAGGTTATAGTCAACTTCTCCTTTGAAAACAGATATTTACCTGAATGCCACAAACTCTAGTAGCCTAGAAGAGTACAGGAAGCCCGCGGCTTGTCGAAATTCCCCCCATTTGCCTTTATGATCTTTTTTTTGGGTATATTTAGAAATTCAGCACAGTTTTGGCAGTTACAGCTCTGGTGGGTAGGCAGTTCCATGTGTTAATAACCCTCTGGGGCAAAAATAATTTCCTGTTGTCAGCCCTACATTTTGGTTTGTTGAACTTGAAACCGTTGCTCTTTGTTTGTATTACATCTGAACCAAACTAGCCAAACTTTTTTTTATAATGTCATTGACTGCTTCATATCTGGCAATCTTTCCCTGTGTCTTATGACAGATTAGGCCATGGCTGCCATATTGGTCTGCCCTTGCATAGCCGCAAATACACCGGTGTTCGGTGGAGATAGGGGCAGCGATGGTCATAGACAGCAAAAAAATGTAGATAGTTTACAAATTAAAAATAGATAAAGTGTTGTGGAATTACCATACTTAAAGGTTGATTTTCTGCCAAACAGCCCTTCTGCCTGCTTCTCTTTCACCTCCACACATTCAAAGTTCTGACTTCTCAACTAGTGTACCAACATATAGTCAAACATATTTACCAGCTGCAGAACAAACACCAAAATCATTGAATTCTGGTACGTCCCTATTTGAACTATGTAATGTTATATAATCTTAGTACCTAGTATCTACTATATATATATATATATATATATATATATATATATATATATATATATATATATATATATATATATATATATATATATATATATATATATCATAGTCTAACTAACACATTACTGAAAGCTGTCAGTTGTTCTAGATGCTTATATAATATGTATAAAATACACTTTTATTTATTACATCTATTTGCTCTTGAAGATTTTCCTGACTAATTTAGAATCCCATATTTCAAAGTACTTGCTGCAGAACTGGAGGAAATTTATGAATCTCAAGCAAGCATTTCTGATTGGCAAAAAAGAAGAAAAAATAGTGAGATTAAATGGGGAGAACGTAGGTCAATGCTGTTTAGCTGGACATTGTCAAAGTTGGGTGTTCCAGATAAAGGTAAATAACATCTTTAGTGTGTAATTATGGATAAATTTCAATGTAATTATGAAATGCATGATTAATGTCAATCTCTGAATACACTTAGATGTTTGTCATTTTTAAACTTGGTATACAATATTTCTAAATCCAATATTACCATTCAAAGTACATAATTACATTATTTTTTGGAAAACCAGGCAAATGTTGTGTACAATGTAGAAGTTGTGAGGCAAGCATAAAATGTGAAGACTGCTTTCATTTTTTGTGTCATAAATGTGATCAGCAGCAGCATTTTGTAATGCCTTTCCACCAGCGATTCTGCTGGAAAAATGGGTTCTTCGAGCCTTTAGACCCAACACAAACTGTGTGTTCAGATGGGAATGTCATTCACTGGAGTAAGTAATGTACCTGTAGTCTGTTTCTTATACTCTCATTTCTATCCTGAACCAAGCAGTGTTTTAAAATTTTATTTAGTTCATGTAATTTTTTTAGTAGTTTTTGTATTGGTCATTTTCCTCATTAATTATTGATTACCTCATTAATTACAGATTTTTAGTTAAATAAATGAATTTTTATTTGTTATTAAATATAAATCTTTCATGTAACTCCAGTTAATGCTAAAAAAATTATTAGTAATTTAAAATGTAATGATTGAAACATGTATTTATTTTGCTGCATAGCTGATCTTGTAAATTTAATTGTTACCAGAGCCTGTTGTACCAGCACATCCACCTAATTCCTGCCCAAACTGCAGTGAGAGCAAGTTCACAACTTTAAGCTCCAATAATTTGTGCATCTTTGTAACTTTAAGTGGTAGGTTACTTTAAGAAACATTTATTTGATACTAGTATTGGTAGCTGGCATTGCTCAGGTGACCGAGGCTACAGTCTTCATCAATATAACCATTTATACTTCACTCTCTTTACCACTGTATCTTCACTTATGAAGACGTATTTATATCACATACATGTACGTATTTATAACCATACAGAGACTTGTTTATGGGTTGGTTTACACATATATTGATAGCCACACTTGAATCCCTTGCCAAATAAAATTGTTTTACTTCAATTTTTTTTATTTTTTTGGGGGGGGCAGGAAGGTATGATCTGTATACCCCAATATTTAGGTGCAAGTGCGGATATGTAGATGAAGAACTTGGGAAAGCCATGCACCAGTCTGGTTTTTATTCAACTGGAAGAAATAGTAGCACTTTCTACAGCATAAATCTATTGGATTCCTGGCATTTTCTCAAGAGAAGCAGCCCTGGAACTTCTCTTCAGGCATTAGTTAGTGCACTGGAATTATTTGGTGCTTCTCGAGGGCGTGTAAGTTTTCATACCATTACTGTTTTAATAGTGCAAGTATTAAATTGGTGTATAAGCTTAAAAACTAAGTTTGTTACTAAGCAAATGCAGTGTCATTATTTAAGAAATAGGGTTAAATATTATTAAATTAATAAATAGCATGAATATTCTAAATATATATTTTATATATGTCTAATATCATAAGAAATGGAAATGGATTACCAATCTTTAACAATTTCTCTTTTTATGTAATGCTCATGTAAGTATATTTTCATTTCCTGCAGGTATTTATAGTCTGTTGCTTAACATGCCACTGCTTGGCACTTTTTGATAATTACTTACACACATTTTACATCTTAGCATGGTCCCATCAATTTTGAAACAACAAAAAGAGTCTTCTTTGAATGGCGTTTCCATCAGTATGAACTTGGGAGAATAAAAGGAGAATTTGACAAGGGGTGCCCTGCATGTGATACAACACCTGTGGCTGTACATATTGATGGCAACAAGAAACTGTATCGTTACAACAAAGTTGGGAGGTAAATATTCAAGTTAAAATATTTAATGCTGCTCATTATTGTTAAGGTATAATGTAAGGTGTAGTAATATGTTTGTAGTACTATAAACACAGCACTGTATAATATTTATATAGTGTCATGCAACTTTTAATCAGAATTTTTTTAATTGTTAACTGATTACACCTTTATTACTTGCCTTTCAACTTCAGTTAAATTTTTTTATTTGGACTAAGGCTTTACTAATTAAAAAATATTTATTTCACTATATACATTCATTTAGAATAGGAGGGATTATGATGTGAATGCCAGCTTGGGTAGTTGAATTAGTTTTAAGTGAAATGATGTTTAACTGTCATCAAAATGTCTCACACTATGAACATTCATTAATTTAATATCATTCCAGAGGGATCAGAAACTCATATTATTCTGGTGGTATCTTCGCTTGTGACAAAGAAGTTCAAGATCACGTTTCCACTATTCAGAACCTTAAAACTCAAGTAAGAATATTTTTACATCTGTTCGAAAGCCTAAAAATAGATTTTCAAATAGAAACCTAAGACCTAATACCAGGTTTTTACCCATACAATATTTGAAGAGTACCTTTATATATTAGCTTGAGACATTATCAATAATGTATATTAATTGGATGGTTCCTAACTATATCATGTTAAAAAAAATCTATAAAATATATGGAATGCATATTGAATGATGAAAAATATTACATAAAAAAAATTACATTTATATATGACTAATATATATATATATATATATATATATATATATATATATATATATATATATATATATATATATATATATATATATATATATATATATATATGTCGTACCTAGTAGCCAGAACTCACTTCTCAGCCTACTATGCAAGGCCCGATTTGCCTAATAAGCCAAGTTTTCACGAATTAATGTTTTTTCGTCTACCTAACCTACCTAACCTAACCTAACCTAGATTTTTTTGGCTACCTAACCTAACCTTACCTATATATATAGGTTAGGTTAGGTTAGGTAGGGTTGGTTAGGTTCGGTCATATATCTACGTTAATTTTAACTCCAATAAAAAAAAATGACCTCATACATAGTGAAAAGGGTAGCTTTATCATTTCGTAAGAAAAAAATTATAGTAAATATATTAATTCAGGAAAACTTGGCTT
This sequence comes from Procambarus clarkii, assembly GCF_040958095.1. Classification (NCBI taxonomy): domain Eukaryota; kingdom Metazoa; phylum Arthropoda; class Malacostraca; order Decapoda; family Cambaridae; genus Procambarus; species Procambarus clarkii. The sequence continues at coordinate 4,755,461 of NC_091187.1, read as the reverse complement.
ATTAGGCAAATCGGGCCTTGAATAGTAGGCTGAGAAGTGAGTTCTGGCTACTAGGTACGACATATATATATATATATATATATATATATATATATATATATATATATATATATATATATATATTATATATATATATATATATATATATATATATATATATATATATATATAATTATATATAATTTTACTTTTGTCCAACAGAGTAGCCATATGTGTGGAGTGTCGACATTGAAAGCTGCCAAAAATAAACCTGTTTCATTTAGAAGTTTGGATGAAACTGGCATAAGCATGGCTTCCTGTCGACATGGAATTATTCTTGCTGCATTAAATATGTATCAGGGAGAGCTCTACAGTTATGCCCACTATTTGCAAATGAACCGTTTACAAAATGTGTCCTTCATATGCCAGGATATCATCTGTAAATACTGGCCATGGGCCTTAAAGATTTCATCAAGAGAACAGAAGTTCTCACTTAGGCAAGGAAAGCCTTTTTTAGGAGTCCTACATGCCAAAGGACATTCTTGGTATTGTCAGGTAAATAATCTAATACTGTAATAATATTTTGACTTCGTTTTACTGTAAGTTGGAAAATATAATTTCTTTTAAACTCTTATATGTAAGGATTTATCTATGTTAAATGCAAATTGTTAATACAGTAGGTAGTTTTTAACAAACGTTATGCTATTATGTCAAAGGTTTTGTATGGAGGGCGGTGGCAAGAAGGAAGTGGCCTGACATCTGGGGAGGAGGCAGAGCAAGTATTTTCCTACCTTTCAAGATATAACAACAACATTAAGAACATGCTTAAAGCTGGTATGTGTTAATTTTTGTTTAATCTAGTTCTAAATTTTGTACCTTTCAATCAAATCAGTACAATGGTAATATTTGATGGTTATATATATCCAGATAATGTTATAAAATAATATAAGAATATAGGAAATTGCAGAAAGGCATTTTGGCTCATATAAAGTAGCATTATACTCATATGCAACCAACATATACATGTATAATCCTTGTTTGAAAAATCAAGTTGTCCCTGTTTTTATGCTTTCTTTCACATCCTGATATTTTTAATCTTATTACTCTACCACTATTTTTGAGTTCTTTGTTTCCTCTGAAATAACAATTAATTCATTCCACTTAAGACAGCATCAATATCATCATCCTTTTACTTTCCAATCAGTATTTTGAGACACACAGTATTAAGATGTCAATGAATAACTAAATTTATTTCCACAGAGCGTACAGAAGAACTGACAGAGGGGGCACTCTTTTGGAATCACAGAAAAATTAATGGAATGCCTCGGGCATTAGTTGCCAGATTCAGAAAGGTATTAACATATGAATTGTTCTATACAATGAAAATATAGAATTATATATAAATATACAATTGTTCTATACAATGAATCAAGTGTATATACATGTTTTTATTTATCTTTAATCTTATTATAAGATACTAATGGTATTTTCTTCTCATAGACAAAGTAAAATTGGATAAAAACCCACTTGTGTATTTGGGAAATTTATGTAAAGAATTACACCAAGTCTTTTCACACACTCCTTGGTGCTTTGTCAAGGTCTGAATCTGAAAAACACATACTCAGACCTTGACAAAGCACTAAGGATAGTTCAAAAGACTTCGTTTAACTCTGAACATAAATTTTACAATAAATATGATGGCATTTATTTTTAAATAGGCCACAGAGACAGCTGCAGCAGTTTCAAATGAGATTCACAGGCTTAATGTCCCAGAATCTGTTATTGAGAAATGGAGATCAGAATTACTGATCATTGCAAGATCCTTAAATAACAGATCCTCTGCCAATAACATTGAGCATACGATCGAGGCATATGGAGAGAATATAAGGCATCGCAAAAATCAGATTACCACTTATGCAGGTAGACATTAATTGCTTTTTTGTTTGTTCACTGAAACCTAAACATTAATACAGTACACAGTTGTTAAATTAGTTTTTCTATGTAAAATACTATTGGTGCAAATCAAATATTTGATAACAACCTGAAACTTTACAGTTTCATCTAAAATGAGAGCTGTATTGAGAAACAAAAATGAAGTTGAGAAAAAAAAACTACGAGATCTCATAAAAATCTACAATCAGAACCATCCGGATTTGTCTGAAGCAGATGTTTTAACAGGCATCCTTCCATGGCACAATTTATTGCTTCATCAAAACACAAGTGGTATTTACACAAGATCTAATGATTCATTAGTTTTCTCAGCATTTTCAAATATTTATATATTATTTGTATTAATATTACTTTTATATATGGAAAGACTGCAATACCATTAAATTGAGTTTGTTTTCTAAAGGTAAATTTTATAGATACAATTTTTAATGATGTTTAATTCACAAATGATTCCCATTATTATAATTTGTCAATCACATACTGTATTTTCATTTTGCATTATAGTGTCCCTGACTGAAAAAAGAAGTGCAGTGGAAAAGTTTGAGCTCCAGAAGAGATGTAGAGAGGAGGAATCACTAACCATTCAAGAAATGATAACATGGTTACAGTACTACAAAAAGAAAAGGGACAAAATATCCGAGTATATTCAAGAATTACAATGTGATTCTTTCCCTTCATGTCTCTGCAAGGTAAGAAATTCAAAATACTTTTTGCAATTTAGATCTTCAAAACACTCAACTCACTTAAATGTGTTCAATTAGTCAGAGTAATATTGCCATCACCTTTCACATTTAAACTATGAAACACTTCAATTTTCAAGAGTGGTACTGTGGAGAATATGGTTTTTATTATTATTTGTATCCTTTTGTTTTACTTAATCTATACTTTTATATATTTGCATTATGTACAACTAAATAGGTACAGTATATATTTGACTCTTAAGATGTTTTAAATATTATATTCCAGGATTCTAACACGTACACCATTGAAAACCCAATTCTGTCAGAAGAAGAGAAACGTGGATTATTGGCTCTTCTCAAGCAGGGTCAAAAGCAATGTGCTGACAAGCTTACTGAAGCCAAACATTTATTTAGTTCCTACCAGCCAAATGAGGTCTATGAGCCTTTCTTGGAGCTCTTAGAAAGTGATGAAGATGAAGACATGTATTTACAAAATGAATAGATACAAATGAACAAATCCACAAGGGCCATGATGAGGGTTCGAACCTATGTCCGAGAGGATCCCACACGAGCCTTAATGGACTGTGTTACGACATGGCAAAAGAATTCCAACCGGGAGTTCAACTGACCTCAATCGTAGATTTAAGGCATCACGCTATTGTGATTTCTGTGTTTAACAAATAGATACAAGATAGGCTTTTAAATTTTTAAATTTCTACTTACTTACTTTTGTCCTGTTGCTTGGTTACATGAATTGACCACACAAATTATGTTGCTTAGTTACAGAGATTCTTATAACTACATGCATTTTGTTGTTCATTTATAAGCCCATTATGTGCCTCTAAAAATTTCCACTGCCACTCACAGGATGGGTATGTTGTGCATAATAAATAAACTAAACTAATATTTTTATATGCATATACTTTTGTCTTTTAATACAATAAAACTGGATTACTGTATATTAAATATTTTCCTCATGCTGTGTTTTTCTCAACCCTCTGAAACTATCACTGGAAAAAAAAAAGTGGTAGCCAAGAGGAGGATTCGAACCCCTCACTTGGTACTCTCAAGCTAGCACTGTAGACCACCATGCAACTACTTTGTGAAAATTAATGCCACCTGGGATACCACTGAATCCTCTGATTAAATCCAATTCTCAATGATACATCACATCAATATGATTTCATAATACAAAGGCATGCATACTCTCAATATAAAATACCTTAAACACTCGAGTGTTGTGTATTGATGTGTGATTTAAAAGTTGAGTAGGTATGGAGGACAAGTACTGGGCTTTATTGTTTGGGATGGTAAAAAATCAAGTCAAAATGTTTATTCAGGTAAATGTACATACATAGATGAGTTACAAACATAATGTTGGATTTATAGATAGAGCTAGTGCATACAATACCTAAACCTATTAATGTGCACAGCGTTTCGGGCAAGGTTTGGGTGTCACATTTCATGATTGCTTGAGAGGGGAAGGAAAGAGAGAGAAATGGGGAGATGGAGGCAACGGGTATTTGAGGCTGAAATACGCAGAATAGAAAGCTTTCAATAGAAATAGCAGCAGTAAAAATTCGTCCTGAAGTGTCATAAAGGACAGGGGTCGTAAGAAGACTTTGAAAAGACTGCCTACAGATATCATCAGGACTTCCAACCATTCGCCGTGCTGGAGGACGAATGAACGTCGTCATTCCTTCATTTTCTAGTGTGTGGATTGGTCAACATAAGGGAGGAATCCTGATTATATGTGGCATATTTAGTCGAGCATACAGACGTATGTAGGTGAAACCTTGCTGAACAATGGTGTGAGTTGAGCGCACTGAGAGTCGGTACAGTATCTCGCAAGTGTGTTCTAGACCACACTTGAAAGTAGATTAGTTAATATTTGCTATTCTGCTGCTTATATGCTCTTGGCAACAAAGTAAGGTGTAGTAGAGGGGATAGTAGTAATAATAAGAACTGCAGAGGGCCTATTGGCCCATACGAGGCAGCTCCTATTATAACCACCGAATGAGAAGGAGATAGTAATAAGAATAAGAAGAGGATAGCAAGGGAGCGTAGGAGCAGACAATGAACAGAAAAAGGGAGAAGAGAGAAAGTTATGTTCTGGTCTTGTGCTTACACTCATGGTGGGTAGAGTAAATAGTTCCGTGATTTGGGTGTTCATGGCAGGTTGTTCTATTCTTATGTGAATTGCTTCAAGAATTCTGGGGATACTGTTTCACAGTCTTTATGAGGGGTGTCCAGCTGCTGAACACCTTTGTTGACCAGGAGAGTGGCTGTGTTGATGGCTTCAGGGTGGCCACTGCATGATTCAGGAACTCTTAAAGCTCTTCTAAGGTCATTGGTTGCTTCACATTCCAGAAGATAGTGAAGTAATGGCTTTTCTGTGACAGTTTGACAGAAGATGCACTCTCTCTGTCGGGGTTCACCAATCTCCCAGTTGCATCTGTAACCTAGACGTAGTCTATATAGCCTAACTGCTATTTCCCTGTGGATTCCTTTTGGGATATTGAACCTTTCTAATTTGGTTGCCTGAAGATACCATGTTGCAGATGGCGAACCTTCAGCTATTCTCTGGTGCAGGTAGGCTTTGTTGAGATGTGAGAGTTTTTTGGTGATGATGTTTTTTATGTTCTCTAGGCTGGGTTGAATTGTTTTATGTATCACTGGATGACGAGTTGCCAATTTAGCAATTTCATCAGCTTTTTCATTTAATGGGATTCCAATATGGGATGGGATCCAGTTTAAAGTTATGTTGAGTCCTTTGCCTTTAGCGACTGCTCCAAGATACAAAATGGTGGTAATTATTTCCACATTATCTTTCCACTGTTTTTGTCCTAGTATTTGAAGTGCAGCTTTTGAGTCTGTGTGTATGATTGCATTTTGAGTGTTTTGTGCAATCACATATGCAAATGCCTGTTGTATGGCAAACAGCTCAGTTTGGGTTGATGATACTATAGTGATATAAATGATATAAATTCATTAGCTAACCTCTTCCTCTCCAAAACTCTAAGCCTCTACAACCTTCATTGTCCCCTTCTTACCAAGCAAGTAACTGACAAAAGATTAAACAATCCATGGCTCACAAGTGGCATTCTCAACTCAATCAACAAGAAACATGAATATGAAAAGAAAGTTAGGATTGGCCTAGTTTCAAAGGAAGTAGCTAAAAGGTACTCATCAATGCTTACCAGTATCATAAGAAAGGCAAAACTTGCATATTATGTGAATAAATTCAATGAAGCAAAAGGCAACATGAAAAGTGTGATAGATTTGTGAGTGCAGGTGCGGTATAATCGATCACTGATCTGACTGCCTGTACATAGTATGTGCGAAGGACTTGCAGATTGGCTCTTCCAGAAAGGGAGGTTAGCGACCTGAGGATTGCCGTCCAGGCCGCAGTTCGCTCTCTCAAGTAAGTGACCTCAGCATTAAAATTCATGTGTGTGTCCAGGATGATTCCTAGATACTGATAGGTGTCGACCCATTCTATATATTGGTTGACCCTGTACTGTGAGTTGGATGTTGGGCTTCGCTATTTTTATGGGCATGGCCTTTGACTTTGAGGGTTGAGTTT
>NC_091187.1:4735354-4748766 GCF_040958095.1 Procambarus clarkii | reverse complement strand
CTCTCTCTCTCTCTCTCTCTCTCTCTCTCTCTCTCTCTCTCTCTCTCTCTCTCTCTCTCTCTCTCTCTCTCTCTCTCTCTCTCTCTCTCTCTCTCTCTCTCTCTCTCTCTCTCTCTCTCTCTCTCTCTCTCTCTCTCTCTCTCTCTCTCTCTCTCTCTCTCTCTCTCTCTCTCTCTCTCTCTCTCTCTCTCTCTCTCTCTCTCTCTCTCTCTCTCTCTCTCTCTCTCTCTCTCTCTCTCTCTCTCTCTCTCTCTCTCTCTCTCTCTCTCTCTCTCTCTCTCTCTCTCTCTCTCTCTCTCTCTCTCTCTCTCTCTCTCTCTCTCTCTCTCTCTCTCTCTCTCTCTCTCTCTCTCTCTCTCTCTCTCTCTCTCTCTCTCTCTCTCTCTCTCTCTCTCTCTCTCTCTCTCTCTCTCTCTCTCTCTCTCTCTCTCTCTCTCTCTCTCTCTCTCTCTCTCTCTCTCTCTCTCTCTCTCTCTCTCTCTCTCTCTCTCTCTCTCTCTCTCTCTCTCTCTCTCTCTCTCTCTCTCTCTCTCTCTCTCTCTCTCTCTCTCTCTCTCTCATACATACATTTATTTAACACATGTGGTACACGCACAAGGGGACACAGGTGGAAGCTGAGTACTCAAATGAACCACAGAGAGATTATAGAAATAACTTTTCAGTGTCGGAGTAGTTAATAAATGGAATGCATTAGGCAGTAATGTGGTGGAGGCTGACTCCATACACAGTTTCAAATGTAGATATGACAGAGCCCAGTAGGCTCAGGAATCTGTACATCAGTTGATTGACGGTTGGGAGGCGGAACCAAAGAGCCAAAGTTCAACCCCCGCAACCACAACTAGGTTAGTACATACATACATAAGATATAAAACAGTGGAGGAGTCCCAGGTAGAACAATCAACCACAATGCCCATTACCCCTTTACCCTGTTGTCCTTAACTACACAACTATACAAGAGTCATTAACACGTGTAATAGCTGATCCCCCATCACGATAGCATGAAGACAAATTGCCTGACCCGCAGTCCGTTCTGCTCCTCAAATAATTTTCGGGTTAACATGAAAACGTCTCTCGAGTTTATCTCTCTAATGTTGTTTTCCCATCTTTCATTTTATCAGCTTAGTTCCTTTATTATGCCCCAATTACTCATCCATTGAGCGGTAGTTAAACTGAACCCAAATTTAATAAAGTTCCTTTTGCTAAGCAAGCTACAGTCTTGATAAAGTCAGATATATTGTTTGTTAACACATTCCTCAACAGTGAACAGTCAGTTTTATCAAGCTAACATATCCTAACACAACGGTAACCCTTGCCCTTGACTACATCCGATCCTATCTTAGTGACAGACACCAATATGTAACCATCAATGATACAACTTCTTCCACTCTACCAATTACCGTTGGAGTGCCACAGGGCAGCATCTTAGGACCTCTTCTATTTCTTATATAAACGATCTGCCTAATGTCTCTAATATTCTCAAACCTATATTGTTTGCTGACGATACTACCCTTATCTATTCAAACCTCAACCTACATACACTAAATAATGTTGTGAATAATGAATTACAAAAAGTTCACTTATGGATGTCAACGAACAAACTAACATTAAACATCGAAAAGACTTACTACATCTTATTTGGAAGCAAATCATCAAATGCAATTCAGCTACAGATAGACAACATTAACATCAGTAATAAAAATGATGGCAAGTTTCTTGGCCTATTCCTAGACAAGAGACTCAACTTCAGCACCCACATTCAACACATAACTAAGAAAGTCTCTAAGACAGTTGGTATACTCTCCAAAATCAGATATTATGTTCCTAACTCTGCTCTCCTCTCACTATATTCAACCCATCCTCCGAATAGACAGTACGTTTTAATACTAAGTGTAATAAGTACATTTTCATACTTACGTATTTAGTACATAAATGCACTTACCGGGCTGTTCCAGTTACCGGCTGGCCTCCCTAGAATATTCTCCCCGAAACGAGGAATACGTTTTCTTTAATGTAACGGGTGTGCTGTTTTCTTTTCTTAATTTTTGCGCATACTCAGTCAATTTTGCTTATACTCTTATACTCGGCCCAAATTTTGCCTTTATAATTTAAGGTATCATGAAAATTGGCCGCTTTTCAGGCAATTAAGCATAGCAGAAGCACAGTCACTGACATTCAAAGGAAAGAAGGAATGAGATAACTATATATATTACGATTTAAATCCTTCTAATTTTTGCTCGTTCGTCAATGAGAACTGATGCCAACGCACTGGCCAATAAACTGAATAATACTGGCCACTAAACAATAGATTGATTGATTGGTGATTGATGAAGATTAAGCCACCCAAAAGGTGGCACAGCCATGAATAGCCCGTAAGTGGATGCCCTCTCTGAGCCATTACCAGTATCAGTAGATGATACTGGAGATCTGTGGAGGTGCGATCGCACCCTGCCTGACGGGAGATGTCTCCCGTGACTAAACAATAAACTGAACCTATCATAAAGAAGAACGACGACCATTGACCGTCTAGTGCTCCAACAGAGTGTAACTGTAATTAACAATGCTCAAGTCCTGACTAGCAGTCAAATATTAATCCATCAGCCACGAAGCAGAGCGTCTCCCAACATCAACTCTAGTGCAGGGTCCTGTTGAAAAAAAATTCCGATTTTACATAGGTTTACCGTGACAGACACTAACAATAGTAGCCATGAAGAGGAAAGGAAATCGGCAGATTCTCGAAGGTTTGCCTGATATTTTCCAGCTATACAGTACTTTAAAAGAAAAGTTAACAGATGTTTGACTTTTATCCTTCTGTTTCACCAATATTTACCAACCATCGGGATGAATACTTATATGACACAAACTAGACATATTAGTATGAAAAAAACTAACAATTCTCCAAATAGTAGGACGTGATTCAGTTTTCATGGATATATTCATTTTCGGGTGTTCGACTTCAGTTTGGAAATATGAAAAGGCACAGTTTGGTGCATTCAGATGATAAAGCTTTATGACATTAATTACAAATGGCATAAGAAAGAAGCAAATATTAGTTATATTTAGAACCTATAACAGAAAATAATTTAAGTAAAACAGTTGATATAAAAATATGTATTTAATTAAAAGTTGTTAGTTTCATCGCAATGAATGTAAACATGTGATCATTCGTTCAAAAACAATAACACACGTGATCCTACATTTTGCAGTCATCGGGAGAACAAATCCTTCATGCAAACTGCACCTACTATCAAGAAGAAGAAGATCCTAGATTTGGGCATGGTATGTAAAGTTTTCTCGGCATTTATGTAAATAATTCCTTCATATGTAATATTTTACTAATTGAAAAGAATGCAAATGTTTCATTGCTGTTTAGTTAAATAATTTTCAAAAACTTGTTGCAGTATTAAAGTTTTGCTTGTTATGTGTAGGAAGAATATATTTTACTGCATATTGGTATACACATTCTAATACGTTTTTAGTATGCAGCATGTTGTTTTTATCAATTATGTTTTTTATAATAAGCTTCCTAGAAGGTTGTAACAGATCCCATGAGCACCACACCAGAAACAAATACCTATTTGATATTCCAAGAGTACGACTTAGTTAAACTAGAAATGCTTTACAAATCAAGGGACCTCGAATGTGGCCTTCCCAATTATGTTAAAGACTGTACCTCTCCCAACCAGTTTAAGTTAAAAACTAAGTACTAGCTAATTAACTCAATGTAACCTACCTCACCCCCAAAATGTCAACCCATCTCTTCTATTTAAAACAATGCTGTTTGTTGACCAAATTGTATTTTACTTTTTTTCTGCCATGTTTCACCCCCCCCCTCCCTTTTTTTTCCTTTTTTTTTTTTATTTTTTCTCAACACAATTTATACTTTAATCTCTTTTAGTATTAAGTTTTAGTCTTAGTGTTTTTCCTGCCCGAAACACTTTGCGTAATAGTGGCTTTAGGCATTGTATGTACTAGCTCTATCTATAAATCCATCTACTTTTGTATCTTACCTTGTATGTATGTACTTTACCTGAATAAATAATTGTATTTGTATTTGTAATAGGTAGATGATACAGAAAGCAGTACAATGTCTGTCACAAATCCTTTTACTGCGGCAGCATTAAGACCACAAGTCAGTAGAATAAATATGCCTGGAAGATCGACCCCAGCCAGCATACTAGCAGGTAAAAAAACATTTAATCAGCTTTTGACAAAATTACAAATAAAGATGTGTTATGTCATTGTGTTAGGTTAGCCTAGCTATTATTTCCAATTTGTTTTTTAATTTGTATTAGTATGCAGTACTAGGCTATTGTAACAAATTGGAATGTACAACGTCCAATATTTTTTTGGCAGATTCGTTCTTGGCTCCTGAAAACTATCTTTACTTACCAGATGTACCAAGAATAACTCCAGACAAAAATGATGGTATTGTTTATAAAATCATTTGATTATGGCCTTTATAATACATTAATATCAAAGTTTACAACCTTGTGTAATACAGTAAGTCTTTGTTTTAACAATAACAACAGAATTTTTTTTCTATGCTCAGCATAATTGGCTTGAAATCCATCATCCCATTATAATTTCTATCACTTTGATTATTGGTTTAGACAATTACATCAAAACATTTAATGTAGCTTCTCTTGCTACAGTTATAATGTATCCTATTGAGAATGTATATTTTTTTACCAGAAGGTCTCCAGACACTAGCAATTTTAGCTAAAGAGAACCTTCATCGTGAATATTTTAAAATAAACTCGGCTCTCCAGAAAAAATGTGAATATATGAAGCGAAGTTTAAATATTGAGAACCTAAATTATCTGAAGCCTTCAAACAAGAAAGGAAAAGGAGAAAATTACTGCAGGATTATTGAAATCAATCAAACACAACGTTCAAACTTATCAGAAGGTAATTTTTTATTTAGTTATTTATTCCATGACCCATGTTTGTGTGTTCCTATATCATAGTATAATGATAGGTTTAATTGCTAGTGTAGATTTCATTTTGCCTCAGACTTAAAATTATTTAGGTTTTTGGTGTTTTATTATTCAAAATTTGTTTATAGATAATCCAAGGTTATAGTCAACTTCTCCTTTGAAAACAGATATTTACCTGAATGCCACAAACTCTAGTAGCCTAGAAGAGTACAGGAAGCCCGCGGCTTGTCGAAATTCCCCCCATTTGCCTTTATGATCTTTTTTTGGGTATATTTAGAAATTCAGCACAGTTTTGGCAGTTACAGGTCTGGTGGGTAGGCAGTTCCATGTGTTAATAACCCTCTGGGGCAAAAATAATTTCCTGTTGTCAGCCCTACATTTTGGTTTGTTGAACTTGAAACCGTTGCTCTTTGTTTGTATTACATCTGAACCAAACTAGCCAAACTTTTTTTTATAATGTCATTGACTGCTTCATATCTGGCAATCTTTCCCTGTGTCTTATGACAGATTAGGCCATGGCTGCCATATTGGTCTGCCCTTGCATAGCCGCAAATACACCGGTGTTCGGTGGAGATAGGGGCAGCGATGGTCATAGACAGCAAAAAAATGTAGATAGTTTACAAATTAAAAATAGATAAAGTGTTGTGGAATTACCATACTTAAAGGTTGATTTTCTGCCAAACAGCCCTTCTGCCTGCTTCTCTTTCACCTCCACACATTCAAAGTTCTGACTTCTCAACTAGTGTACCAACATATACTCAAACATATTTACCAGCTGCAGAACAAACACCAAAATCATTGAATTCTGGTACGTCCCTATTTGAACTATGTAATGTTATATAATCTTAGTACCTAGTATCTACTATATATATATATATATATATATATATATATATATATATCATAGTCTAACTAACACATTACTGAAAGCTGTCAGTTGTTCTAGATGCTTATATAATATGTATAAAATACACTTTTATTTATTACATCTATTTGCTCTTGAAGATTTTCCTGACTAATTTAGAATCCCATATTTCAAAGTACTTGCTGCAGAACTGGAGGAAATTTATGAATCTCAAGCAAGCATTTCTGATTGGCAAAAAAGAAGAAAAAATAGTGAGATTAAATGGGGAGAACGTAGGTCAATGCTGTTTAGCTGGACATTGTCAAAGTTGGGTGTTCCAGATAAAGGTAAATAACATCTTTAGTGTGTAATTATGGATAAATTTCAATGTAATTATGAAATGCATGATTAATGTCAATCTCTGAATACACTTAGATGTTTGTCATTTTTAAACTTGGTATACAATATTTCTAAATCCAATATTACCATTCAAAGTACATAATTACATTATTTTTTGGAAAACCAGGCAAATGTTGTGTACAATGTAGAAGTTGTGAGGCAAGCATAAAATGTGAAGACTGCTTTCATTTTTTGTGTCATAAATGTGATCAGCAGCAGCATTTTGTAATGCCTTTCCACCAGCGATTCTGCTGGAAAAATGGGTTCTTCGAGCCTTTAGACCCAACACAAACTGTGTGTTCAGATGGGAATGTCATTCACTGGAGTAAGTAATGTACCTGTAGTCTGTTTCTTATACTCTCATTTCTATCCTGAACCAAGCAGTGTTTTAAAATTTTATTTAGTTCATGTAATTTTTTTAGTAGTTTTTGTATTGGTCATTTTCCTCATTAATTATTGATTACCTCATTAATTACAGATTTTTAGTTAAATAAATGAATTTTTATTTGTTATTAAATATAAATCTTTCATGTAACTCCAGTTAATGCTAAAAAAATTATTAGTAATTTAAAATGTAATGATTGAAACATGTATTTATTTTGCTGCATAGCTGATCTTGTAAATTTAATTGTTACCAGAGCCTGTTGTACCAGCACATCCACCTAATTCCTGCCCAAACTGCAGTGAGAGCAAGTTCACAACTTTAAGCTCCAATAATTTGTGCATCTTTGTAACTTTAAGTGGTAGGTTACTTTAAGAAACATTTATTTGATACTAGTATTGGTAGCTGGCATTGCTCAGGTGACCGAGGCTACAGTCTTCATCAATATAACCATTTATACTTCACTCTCTTTACCACTGTATCTTCACTTATGAAGACGTATTTATATCACATACATGTACGTATTTATAACCATACAGAGACTTGTTTATGGGTTGGTTTACACATATATTGATAGCCACACTTGAATCCCTTGCCAAATAAAATTGTTTTACTTCAATTTTTTTTATTTTTTTGTGGGGGGCAGGAAGGTATGATCTGTATACCCCAATATTTAGGTGCAAGTGCGGATATGTAGATGAAGAACTTGGGAAAGCCATGCACCAGTCTGGATTTTATTCAACTGGAAGAAATAGTAGCACTTTCTACAGCATAAATCTATTGGATTCCTGGCATTTTCTCAAGAGAAGCAGCCCTGGAACTTCTCTTCAGGCATTAGTTAGTGCACTGGAATTATTTGGTGCTTCTCGAGGGCGTGTAAGTTTTCATACCATTACTGTTTTAATAGTGCAAGTATTAAATTGGTGTATAAGCTTAAAAACTAAGTTTGTTACTAAGCAAATGCAGTGTCATTATTTAAGAAATAGGGTTAAATATTATTAAATTAATAAATAGCATGAATATTCTAAATATATATTTTATATATGTCTAATATCATAAGAAATGGAAATGGATTACCAATCTTTAACAATTTCTCTTTTTATGTAATGCTCATGTAAGTATATTTTCATTTCCTGCAGGTATTTATAGTCTGTTGCTTAACATGCCACTGCTTGGCACTTTTTGATAATTACTTACACACATTTTACATCTTAGCATGGTCCCATCAATTTTGAAACAACAAAAAGAGTCTTCTTTGAATGGCGTTTCCATCAGTATGAACTTGGGAGAATAAAAGGAGAATTTGACAAGGGGTGCCCTGCATGTGATACAACACCTGTGGCTGTACATATTGATGGCAACAAGAAACTGTATCGTTACAACAAAGTTGGGAGGTAAATATTCAAGTTAAAATATTTAATGCTGCTCATTATTGTTAAGGTATAATGTAAGGTGTAGTAATATGTTTGTAGTACTATAAACACAGCACTGTATAATATTTATATAGTGTCATGCAACTTTTAATCAGAATTTTTTTAATTGTTAACTGATTACACCTTTATTACTTGCCTTTCAACTTCAGTTAAATTTTTTTATTTGGACTAAGGCTTTACTAATTAAAAAATATTTATTTCACTATATACATTCATTTAGAATAGGAGGGATTATGATGTGAATGCCAGCTTGGGTAGTTGAATTAGTTTTAAGTGAAATGATGTTTAACTGTCATCAAAATGTCTCACACTATGAACATTCATTAATTTAATATCATTCCAGAGGGATCAGAAACTCATATTATTCTGGTGGTATCTTCGCTTGTGACAAAGAAGTTCAAGATCACGTTTCCACTATTCAGAACCTTAAAACTCAAGTAAGAATATTTTTACATCTGTTCGAAAGCCTAAAAATAGATTTTCAAATAGAAACCTAAGACCTAATACCAGGTTTTTACCCATACGATATTTGAAGAGTACCTTTATATATTAGCTTGAGACATTATCAATAATGTATATTAATTGGATGGTTCCTAACTATATCATGTTAAAAAAAATCTATAAAATATATGGAATGCATATTGAATGATGAAAAATATTACATAAAAAAAATTACATTTATATATGACTAATATATATATATATATATATATATATATATATATATATATATATATATATATATATATATATATATATATATATATATATATATATATATATATATATATATATATATATAATTATATATAATTTTACTTTTGTCCAACAGAGTAGCCATATGTGTGGAGTGTCGACATTGAAAGCTGCCAAAAATAAACCTGTTTCATTTAGAAGTTTGGATGAAACTGGCATAAGCATGGCTTCCTGTCGACATGGAATTATTCTTGCTGCATTAAATATGTATCAGGGAGAGCTCTACAGTTATGCCCACTATTTGCAAATGAACCGTTTACAAAATGTGTCCTTCATATGCCAGGATATCATCTGTAAATACTGGCCATGGGCCTTAAAGATTTCATCAAGAGAACAGAAGTTCTCACTTAGGCAAGGAAAGCCTTTTTTAGGAGTCCTACATGCCAAAGGACATTCTTGGTATTGTCAGGTAAATAATCTAATACTGTAATAATATTTTGACTTCGTTTTACTGTAAGTTGGAAAATATAATTTCTTTTAAACTCTTATATGTAAGGATTTATCTATGTTAAATGCAAATTGTTAATACAGTAGGTAGTTTTTAACAAACGTTATGCTATTATGTCAAAGGTTTTGTATGGAGGGCGGTGGCAAGAAGGAAGTGGCCTGACATCTGGGGAGGAGGCAGAGCAAGTATTTTCCTACCTTTCAAGATATAACAACAACACTAAGAACATGCTTAAAGCTGGTATGTGTTAATTTTTGTTTAATCTAGTTCTAAATTTTGTACCTTTCAATCAAATCAGTACAATGGTAATATTTGATGGTTATATATATCCAGATAATGTTATAAAATAATATAAGAATATAGGAAATTGCAGAAAGGCATTTTGGCTCATATAAAGTAGCATTATACTCATATGCAACCAACATATACATGTATAATCCTTGTTTGAAAAATCAAGTTGTCCCTGTTTTTATGCTTTCTTTCACATCCTGATATTTTTAATCTTATTACTCTACCACTATTTTTGAGTTCTTTGTTTCCTCTGAAATAACAATTAATTCATTCCACTTAAGACAGCATCAATATCATCATCCTTTTACTTTCCAATCAGTATTTTGAGACACACAGTATTAAGATGTTAATGAATAACTAAATTTATTTCCACAGAGCGTACAGAAGAACTGACAGAGGGGGCACTCTTTTGGAATCACAGAAAAATTAATGGAATGCCTCGGGCATTAGTTGCCAGATTCAGAAAGGTATTAACATATGAATTGTTCTATACAATGAAAATATAGAATTATATATAAATATACAATTGTTCTATACAATGAATCAAGTGTATATACATGTTTTTATTTATCTTTAATCTTATTATAAGATACTAATGGTATTTTCTTCTCATAGACAAAGTAAAATTGGATAAAAACCCACTTGTGTATTTGGGAAATTTATGTAAAGAATTACACCAAGTCTTTCACACACTCCTTGGTGCTTTGTCAAGGTCTGAATCTGAAAAACACATACTCAGACCTTGACAAAGCACTAAGGATAGTTCAAAAGACTTCGTTTAACTCTGAACATAAATTTTACAATAAATATGATGGCATTTATTTTTAAATAGGCCACAGAGACAGCTGCAGCAGTTTCAAATGAGATTCACAGGCTTAATGTCCCAGAATCTGTTATTGAGAAATGGAGATCAGAATTACTGATCATTGCAAGATCCTTAAATAACAGATCCTCTGCCAATAACATTGAGCATACGATCGAGGCATATGGAGAGAATATAAGGCATCGCAAAAATCAGATTACCACTTATGCAGGTAGACATTAATTGCTTTTTTGTTTGTTCACTGAAACCTAAACATTAATACAGTACACAGTTGTTAAATTAGTTTTTCTATGTAAAATACTATTGGTGCAAATCAAATATTTGATAACAACCTGAAACTTTACAGTTTCATCTAAAATGAGAGCTGTATTGAGAAACAAAAATGAAGTTGAGAAAAAAAAACTACGAGATCTCATAAAAATCTACAATCAGAACCATCCGGATTTGTCTGAAGCAGATGTTTTAACAGGCATCCTTCCATGGCACAATTTATTGCTTCATCAAAACACAAGTGGTATTTACACAAGATCTAATGATTCATTAGTTTTCTCAGCATTTTCAAATATTTATATATTATTTGTATTAATATTACTTTTATATATGGAAAGACTGCAATACCATTAAATTGAGTTTGTTTTCTAAAGGTAAATTTTATAGATACAATTTTTAATGATGTTTAATTCACAAATGATTCCCATTATTATAATTTGTCAATCACATACTGTATTTTCATTTTGCATTATAGTGTCCCTGACTGAAAAAAGAAGTGCAGTGGAAAAGTTTGAGCTCCAGAAGAGATGTAGAGAGGAGGAATCACTAACCATTCAAGAAATGATAACATGGTTACAGTACTACAAAAAGAAAAGGGACAAAATATCCGAGTATATTCAAGAATTACAATGTGATTCTTTCCCTTCATGTCTCTGCAAGGTAAGAAATTCAAAATACTTTTTGCAATTTAGATCTTCAAAACACTCAACTCACTTAAATGTGTTCAATTAGTCAGAGTAATATTGCCATCACCTTTCACATTTAAACTATGAAACACTTCAATTTTCAAGAGTGGTACTGTGGAGAATATGGCTTTTATTATTATTTGTATCCTTTTGTTTTACTTAATCTATACTTTTATATATTTGCATTATGTACAACTAAATAGGTACAGTATA
Organism: Procambarus clarkii; assembly: GCF_040958095.1. Classification (NCBI taxonomy): domain Eukaryota; kingdom Metazoa; phylum Arthropoda; class Malacostraca; order Decapoda; family Cambaridae; genus Procambarus; species Procambarus clarkii. Next base: position 4,737,284 of record NC_091187.1, on the reverse strand, counting down.
TATTTGACTCTTAAGATGTTTTAAATATTATATTCCAGGATTCTAACACGTACACCATTGAAAACCCAATTCTGTCAGAAGAAGAGAAACGTGGATTATTGGCTCTTCTCAAGCAGGGTCAAAAGCAATGTGCTGACAAGCTTACTGAAGCCAAACATTTATTTAGTTCCTACCAGCCAAATGAGGTCTATGAGCCTTTCTTGGAGCTCTTAGAAAGTGATGAAGATGAAGACATGTATTTACAAAATGAATAGATACAAATGAACAAATCCACAAGGGCCATGATGAGGGTTCGAACCTATGTCCGAGAGGATCCCACACGAGCCTTAATGGACTGTGTTACGACATGGCAAAAGAATTCCAACCGGGAGTTCAACTGACCTCAATCGTAGATTTAAGGCATCACGCTATTGTGATTTCTGTGTTTAACAAATAGATACAAGATAGGCTTTTAAATTTTTAAATTTCTACTTACTTACTTTTGTCCTGTTGCTTGGTTACATGAATTGACCACACAAATTATGTTGCTTAGTTACAGAGATTCTTATAACTACATGAATTTTGTTGTTCATTTATGTGCCTCTAAAAATTTCCACTGCCACTCACAGGATGGGTATGTTGTGCATAATAAATAAACTAAACTAATATTTTATATGCATATACTTTTGTCTTTTAATACAATAAAACTGGATTACTGTATATTAAAATATTTTCCTCATGCTGTGTTTTTCTCAACCCTCTGAAACTATCACTGGAAAAAAAAAAAGTGGTAGCCAAGAGGAGGATTCGAACCCCTCACTTGGTACTCTCAAGCTAGCACTGTAGACCACCATGCAACTACTTTGTGAAAATTAATGCCACCTGGGATACCACTGAATCCTCTGATTAAATCCAATTCTCAATGATACATCACATCAATATGATTTCATAATACAAAGGCATGCATACTCTCAATATAAAATACCTTAAACACTCGAGTGTTGTGTATTGATGTGTGATTTAAAAGTTGAGTAGGTATGGAGGACAAGTACTGGGCTTTATTGTTTGGGATGGTAAAAAATCAAGTCAAAATGTTTATTCAGGTAAATGTACATACATAGATGAGTTACAAACATAATGTTGGATTTATAGATAGAGCTAGTGCATACAATACCTAAACCTATTAATGTGCACAGCGTTTCGGGCAAGGTTTGGGTGTCACATTTCATGATTGCTTGAGAGGGGAAGGAAAGAGAGAGAAATGGGGAGATGGAGGCAACGGGTATTTGAGGCTGAAATACGCAGAATAGAAAGCTTTCAATAGAAATAGCAGCAGTAAAAATTCGTCCTGAAGTGTCATAAAGGACAGGGGTCGTAAGAAGACTTTGAAAAGACTGCCTACAGATATCATCAGGACTTCCAACCATTCGCCGTGCTGGAGGACGAATGAACGTCGTCATTCCTTCATTTTCTAGTGTGTGGATTGGTCAACATAAGGGAGGAATCCTGATTATATGTGGCATATTTAGTCGAGCATACAGACGTATGTAGGTGAAACCTTGCTGAACAATGGTGTGAGTTGAGCGCACTGAGAGTCGGTACAGTATCTCGCAAGTGTGTTCTAGACCACACTTGAAAGTAGATTAGTTAATATTTGCTATTCTGCTGCTTATATGCTCTTGGCAACAAAGTAAGGTGTAGTAGAGGGGATAGTAGTAATAATAAGTACTGCAGAGGGCCTATTGGCCCATACGAGGCAGCTCCTATTATAACCACCGAATGAGAAGGAGATAGTAATAAGAATAAGAAGAGGATAGCAAGGGAGCGTAGGAGCAGACAATGAACAGAAAAAGGGAGAAGAGAGAAAGTTATGTTCTGGTCTTGTGCTTACACTCATGGTGGGTAGAGTAAATAGTTCCGTGATTTGGGTGTTCATGGCAGGTTGTTCTAT